>NC_142947.1:7718967-7803967 GCF_046866305.1 Octopus bimaculoides
CTGCTGAAGACTCTGATTTAGATTTTGGTGATTTACAAAGCACATAGTCGACGCCCATCTCCCACGTCTGCTTGCCATCACGTTCGTGCGATTCAGCACGCTGCCATTTCTCTAAAGCAGCTGGCTTGCGGCCACTGGGTGTTGGGCTTCGACCGCTCGGAGTCGGGCTTCGGCCACTTGGGGTTGTGCTTCGACTGCTAGGGGTAGGACTATGAGCACTAGGGGTTGGGCTATGGGCACTAGGAGTTGGGCTGCGTCCCTGGCTGTTGGTATCTGTTTTGGATTTAGCGGTGGACTTTGTGGCTTCCCGTTCACGAGACCGTGAAGGGGACATTGAGTCTTTCCGGCTGGACTCCCTTTTTTTACCACTTTCTCTGTATTGTCTTTGGTACCGTGGACAAGTGGGTGAGTTTGGGTTTGAAGGGCTACTAGCAGATCGATTATAGTTTGGTCTGTTCTTCAACTCTTCATGTTCAAAGAATTCTTTTAAATTCTGTAGTTTCTTGGCTTTGGGGTATTTCAGAGATGCAGTGTTGTATTGTTGTATGCTGCAGCCATCTTTAGCAGCCTCAAATGCAGTATGTCTTTCAGCAGCAACCTGCAGAACAGATTCATCCAATGATGACCTGTTACTGCTGCCATCAACGACGTTTTTGGCAATATTTGTTGCACATTTTTTACCTGCTCTTGACTCTTTACGTTCTCGCACATCGACAGCGCAGTTTTCTAGAAATACACTGTCGGTCATCTCAGGGTCATGAATCACTTCAAGGTCAGATGATGTTGCCGTCCCCATTGAACTCTTGCTCTGACCTCGAAGAACATCGGAGCTGCTGGAGGTCATATTACACCGAAATGCATCATTTCTCTGGCTCTTGCTTTCTGATTTTGGTTTAGTTTTTAAATTGGACAGCAAACTGTCGAGAGAGCGAGCCTTGGAAAAGTCTGTCCCATCGTCTTCATCATCATCACATGTAAGGTTCGAACCTGTAGTCGATTGTGGAATCTGTTGTGGTGTTGTGTTTTGTTGTGGCCGGCAACTTTTTCCACAAGCAGCTGCTGCCAAGTTTGAAGCTGAAATTATTTCTTCGCTTACACTTGGTCTCTTCTCGTGAATTTCAGTGTCTTTTTTCATCTTCTCAATCAGCCTTCTCCTTGGTGAAGAGGATCTTTTCAGTGTGGGACGGATCTGAATAAGGACCTCTTCTTCAGGGGGTGAAATCTGACAGAGCCGATTACTAGAAGATTGTAACTCACTTCCAATGGAATGGCTTTTCTCCTCTTTCTGACCACCAGACACAGTTTTCTTAGGATCACTTGATGGTTTCTGGTTAGTTTCTCTTTTACTTAACTTGGTCGCCTCTTTACCAACAGTTTTACTGTCTCCTGTCTTCGTTGTCTCTTTGCTGACAGCTTTTGTATCTCCTGACTTGGTCGTATCTTTACCAACAATTTTACTATCTCCAGATTTAGATATTTCAGACATTTTCTTGTCCTTTGCTTTGGCCGTGTCTTTACCAACGGTTTTACTATCTCCTGACTTGGCCGTATCTTTACCAGTAATTTTAGTCTCTCCTGATTTCGATGTATCTTTACCAACATTCTTGCTGTCTCCAGATTTCGACGTATCTTTAGCAACAGTCTTATTGTCTCCCGATTTTGCCATATCTTTACCAATAGTCTTGTTGTCTCCTGATTTTGCTGTATCTTTGCTGACAGTCTTATCTTTTGATTTATTTGCTTCAGGAATTTTCTTATTCTCCTCTGGTTTCACTGTTTCTTTATGGACAGTTATTTTGTCCCCTGCTTTGTCTAACCCTTTACACACAGGGTCTTTTCTGGAAACATTTGTATCTTTAGAACCTAAATTAATTTCAGATTCCTCATTTTCATTTGGAGGGGATTTGGAATTTTGACTGACAAACTCCTTCCGATCAGCAATGAATGAACGCCGAAGTTTTTCTATTCCTTCTTTGTGGCTAGGACTTTTAATAGGAGATGTTGGTTGACTTAATGGCTTGTTGCTCTCACACATTTTGTTATCTGTCATAGCTTCTTTCTGTGGCTGTCCCAGCACTGGAATTGTTAATGATTTTTTCAAGGCACCAAATCCTTTTGAAGTCTCTTTGCTATTACTATGTTGATGTGAATCAGTTTGAGAATTTAAGCTTTTCTCTTCACTTGATTGATCTTGTTCAGATTGGTCACTTATTCCTGACACTTCAGGACTAGCTAAAGGAATCTGGCGACTGGCACCAATATCATCTCCTGCTAATATAATCTTTTCAGCATCTTCCAGCTCTTCTTTTGACATATTCAGGATACTGTCTAAATCAGCAACAGAAGATTGTGGAGGACGATTATTGCCATATATATTCTTCATACTTAGAGGAGAGTGTGGTGATGAAATAAGAGTCTCACTGGAGTCCTTAACAGACAATTGATCACAGCTACTTTGATTAGAGTCAAAGTTAGGAACAGATGACTCTGAGTCAGGACGTGGTACTGTGATGACAGGCCTTGGAGACAGGACTAGAACAGAATCCAGAGAGGGATTGACTTCCATACTTTCCCATCTCTTCACTGATGGTGTCTCAGATGTGTAAGCTGAATCAGATGCAGAATCTAGTTGATCTTTGCTAATGTCTGATGAAAGTTTCCGTGAAGAACGACTAAGATTGATTTCACTTTGTGTTTTATCTTTGAATGATCCAGGAATGGACTGGGATGTCTTAGGTTTGAGTAAAGAATCGGTGAGGGATGATTCTGGAGGTAAAGATCGGACCATGATATCACTTTCCATGGTATCTTCAAGCTGCTTCAAAGTTTCATTAGAAAAATCTTCAAAGGAATTTCCATCAAAAGTTCTCTGCAACGAAGAGTTACTTTCCTTCAAGCTGTCATCTTTATCATTGTCGTCAGATAAATCTAGATCTTTAGCGCGTCCTTCAACTGGACTTTTGCAGATTGTACTTGGACTACTGAGTGGTGTGTGTTCTTTCGACTCCCCCATCATTGTGTTGTTTTCAAGAGGCGATAATTGATTACTTTCTTCAATGTGAGCAAGTGGCAGTATATTTGAAGTTGGACTAGAAGCTGTCTGATTATCTTCAGAAGTTGTCTGTGAATGCCGTGACCAGTAGTCAGAAGATTCTGCCATCATATGTTTCACTTCTTCAGGGTCATAGAACTTTAACATTTGGGTGAAGCTGTTCAGGCTCTCTAAACTAGGGGGACTTTCAACAATAAACAAGGGGTTGACACTTTCTGGTTTCGGATGTTCCAAAATATGGTGTGAGTAACGTTTGGTGGGTTCCACATTAGATTTCTTTTCCCTCCTTACACAGTTATCACTGACAGATGAACTCAGCTGACCAACATGACCCACTTGTTCTGCGCTCTTATTTGAGCTGGTTTGGTCACCTTCATTCTTAGTTTCAGGGCAACTTTTACGTTCATCTAAAGAATTACTGCCTTGCTTGAATCTTACCATTTTCGATGGCTCTTTCTCTCCTTCTACTAAATTAGGAATGTCCGAGGTGGATTTTCGGGTGCCTTTTTCTGGAGATTCTCGTGTGGGTTTCATAGAATTAGTGAAAGCTTTGTTGATTTGTTTGCAGAGGTCTATCGCAGTAGCGGAATCTGTACAAAGAGAAGGATTTGCAGCAAAAGTACAACTCAAATTGAAGTCCGTGCTATCATTAACTGAGATACTGTCCACAGATTGAGAGAGTTCACTGATGCTAACCCCAGACATCAAATCCGATTGGCTACCAAAATTGACATTTTCTAAAGATTTACCAATATCTGATGGTACACTCAGGCATTTACACATATCTTTCTGCATGTAACTTATTGGTGAGATGCTGTCTTCAAGTTTAGCTATTGCCGAAAGTAAATCCGATCGTAGTTGAGTGGTGCTCTCTGGAGCTGAATCCTTAGAAGTAGGCACTTCATCAACATGACCATCTTTCTTAGACATGGTGCCAGCTTTAAGCTCAAGTTCCTTTTCTTTTTTCTTCAAGGAATACTCTTTTGTTGTTCTTTCTACCACACTTTCTGGTGCTGAGATCTGACTTTCATCAATTTCTGCATAATCATGGAACCGAGAGTAATAAGCTTGTCGTTGGCCAGTATTTAAACCATGGCCACTATTCGGTAACGTCTCAGCCGGACCATCTTTCCATTGAATAAAAGAAGGTGCTATTAGATTTTTGTTCATACCTTGATCAGTGAGATTCCTGCGAGTATCATTGTCTGCTGCAGAAGATGCAACAAGAAAGCCATCAGATTTAGACATCAGCTGAAAATTGTCCAAATCAAGGGGCTGAGAAAATTCAGCTGATTTTACAAGTTTCATTTGATAAAGATCTTGATTGTCTTCATAAAAGTCATCCATGCTATTATCAGAGTCACTTTCATTTCCAAGTTCTTCCTGAGTTTTGCTTTTCTCTGATATAATCTGTCTGGTTTGTTGTTGAGGAGTTGATGGAGCTGATGACGTCTTGCGGTAAGTGACAGCCCGTCGTGTTGAATCTCCACGAATGAATGACTGATGTACGTCCCCATGAATATTTCGTATCTGTATTGGATCCTTCTCAGCATCAGAATCACTGCTGGATGAAGAGCCAGAATCTGAAAGATGGAACAAGAAGATTAGAAACAGTGTTGTGGACAAGTCTAGTAATATTTGCAATAACAATAAACATATATAGATTTGATAATATGTCCCAGTATCTCCCCTCCTCTCATTAATGCTATTAAAGGCAGAGACATTAAACATGAGTGTTCCAAAGCAATGATTAACACTGAGCTATGACCTCTCTTTGTTTTGTTCTAATGTAGAAGTCAACAGATGTCTGTCTGTCTGTAATGCAGAGGTTAGCATAAAGCACAATATACATCAACCCGTTATCCTTTGAAAATATATATTATTTATATTACAAATATATGAAAATATTTTTTAATTTAAATTAAGTTATCAAACATGTCTTAAACTAAAGGTTTACAGCAGTGAACCCACCCAAGCATGCTCTAGCAGTGGTAAAGTGTGAGGAAGAACACACATCAGTGTAGCTGTTATCATACAGGATTTGTTCAAGTGAAAAGACTGGATGAAAATTACGGGGTCTTCTACTTAACAGGATAACTGAAGAATTCAGTTTTAAGTTTCTATTTACATCTCCTGCTTTTCCTTCTCCTTTCTTCCCCTTCTTTCTGCAGATGGGGGCAGTCTGGGAAGTGGAGGGTTCAACATATTGGAGTAACTATAGTTGAAGGGTTAAACAGTTAGGGTAACATTAGGGGAAGGGTTTAACAGGATTGGGTTAAGTGCAGGGTTAGGTAACTGTGATGGAAGGATTTAACAGGTTGGGGTAAACGTGGGGGAAGGGTTTAAGTGGGTTGGGGTAACTGTGGTGAAAAGGGTTTATAGGATTGGGGTAGCTGTGAAGGAAGGGTTTAAGAGAAATGGGGTAACTGGTGGAATGGCTAAACAGAAATGGGGTAACTGTGGTGGAAGGGTTAAACAAAATTGTGGTAACTGCTGGGAAAGAGTTTAACAGGATTGGGGTAACTGTAGGGAAGGGTTTAACAGGATTGGTGTAACTGTAGGGAAAGGGTTTAACAGGAGTGGGTAACTGTAGGGAAAGGGTAGGGGTAACTGTGGCAGAAGGATTTAATAGGATTTGGGTAGCTGTGACATGAGGATTTAGCAGAACTGGGGTAACTGTAGTGAAAGGGTTTCAGAGGACTGGAGTAACTGTAAAATAATGTTAGTATAAAACAGTGAGAAAAGGTTGATGTAATTGTGTAGAGTGTAAGGTGAGTGTTGAGATAGTGACAGTGTAAGTGGTGAGGTGTAAGTGTAACAGTATTGATGATCACAGTAAACCCTTCAATACCAAACACTGATGCTAGTTGTGCAACTGAACAGCGGGGCTACATGCTTCAAACATAGGGTAATAGTCATGGTTGGGGTGGCAGGAGTGTTGTAGTGGTGGATGTTGTGGTCATAGTGGCGGTGGTGGTGGTAGCTTTATCTGTGTGTGTGTGTGTGTGGCTTTGTGTTTACATCACAACAGCCACCTCTCATAAGCCTGAATGGTTTGCTAAGATGTCCCATTTTTGTAAATCGTTTTATACATGTATACACGATTGCAGACATGTATATATAATTGTGTGTACTGTGTATATTATTGTATATCATTGAGCATATTATTGATATATATTACTGTGTAAATTGTGTGTATTATTGTCTATAATATTTTGTGTATTATTTTGTATATCATTGTGGATGTTATTGTATTAGTGTGTATCGTTGTAACATTGTATATATTATGTGTATTATTTTATATACCATTATATTGTGTATATTGTATTATTGCATGTGTAATTGTACTATTGTATACATCACTGTGTATATTGTTGCATATGTCATATGGTGTATATTTCTGTATTATTGTGTATATTAGTTCAGCACACTTTACATGAAGTAACTCAAAGCAACAAGATGTGTAGTGGCCCTAAAGTGGGACAGGGGGAGAGACAGAGAGGTGTGTGTGTGAATTTTCCAAATGTGATAACAAGCCCGTTGCCTAAAATCAGAGCAAACAATAATACCCACCTCCAAAAACACAAAATAACAAAACAACTCTGCCTCCCATTCATCACCTTCTTCCTCCTCCCCGTCCTCCTCCAAGTTCTTGTGACACCAGTGGAGGTGCGACACCAATGGAGGTGCGACACCAATGGAGGTGTGACACCAATCAAGGTGTAACACATGCAGAATGGTGAGACAGACATCATGCTACTTGTTAGTAGAGTGTGCATTATCATCACTATCATCCTCATCAACAGCACAATCATCCTCATCATCATCAACAACAGCATAATCATCCTCATCATCATCAACAGCATCAATAATATTTGACATGAAGCTGTTGGTGCAGCATGTTAAGTTTTCAATAAACCAAATCTGTGAATCGGTTTCAATTCTCAGCTGAAACAGTTTCATTTATTTACCCTCCATTAGTTCACTAGTTAATTATTAGTTATTGACTTAATTAGTTCACTAGCTAATTTGTTAACCATCATTAGTCAATTAGTTAATTAGTTATTACCTTTATTAACTAGTCTATAGTGGACCTCTGTTAGTTAACTAGTCTTTATTACAAAATGTTTGCAGGACGGAGGGCAGCAGGCTCCCAAAGGCAGTTTTCTATGCTGAACCATGTCAGGGCAGGAGGAACTGTGGTGGTCAGAGGTTGCAATGCAGGAATGTGCTGAAGAGATATATGAAGAACTTCAGCATCTTCCCAGACACCTGGGAAGAGAAGGCCCTGTGGCATGATGAATGGCACTGATCGCTGAAGCTCGTAATTCTAGCCACCTCCAAAACATTGAGGAGGCAGATGTCACTTCTCCGTTGTGTCAAGTAACTTCACTTGCAGTAGATGTCATCTTTGCTGTAGATCAAGAGCAGGCCTTGTATCTCACACACAAGCCTTCCAGAGACAATTACAGGAACAAGAACAGTCAATGTCAACCTACAATGGACAGCCAACAACAACAACTACCTAACACTACCTCTTTGCCCTGTCCCCCTCCACATTGTACTACCACCTCTATCATGTCCTAAACACTATATATAACATTTCAAATACCATGGCCAGTCAGTCCCTCTACATATCTATAAGTCAGTCTCTAATAAACCAGCTCTACTTCTAATCTAAGCCCTCTTCTTTCTGCAACCCCGTGTTTTGTACACAAGGTATTATCACAGATATATCTGACTTGTATAGAAGGACAAGCTCTTAGCTACAATAAGTTGGCAAGTGAATAAGAACACTGGACAACATGATTCACATCCCAAACAAGACAGAATCTCTACAGCTTGCACATCAATAATGTTTAGCATACTTGGCAATGCGGGTTGCCATAAACATGGTTGACCAATTACTTGTTGGGATTGAGCTGAAAGGAACCACATAAACAACCTGTCTTTATGGAAGAAGGTTTTACAGGTTCACATATTGGAGAGAGTATAATATGCAGGAGAGAGTATAATATGAACAGATATACTGAGATGAAAGAGTTATAGAGTTACATGTAAGGTGGTGGTGGTGGTATGATCATGTGACCAAGGATCAGCCATAGACAACCTTTCGGATTTTAAATGTCCCTGTTTATCTCACCTTAATCAGAGCCTTCAAACCTCAGAAAATCAACCCACAGAGAGCTACTGGATAATCACAGAAAAGGATTTATGTGTTGGTTAGGTTTCCATAGAACCATAACTCGCAAGAGTGTGAGCAGGGCTACCTAAACCATTATTCATTTTAAAAGCTGAGACTACAGGCTCCATGTAAATAAGCCAGGAACAATCAACCAAACTGAGACAAGATGATTAGAGACATAACTAATTGAACAATGTGACAAATTTAGGCTCCTTTTACAGCTTAAGTACTCAACTGGCCACATTTTACCCCTTTATACTAGACAAAGTTGTCACCAAATACTCAACCAGTTACTATCCACCTCTTATCTTCAAGTACCTAGCTGGCCACAATCTACCCCTATACAACCTGTCCCAAGAACAAGTTGTCTCCACTAACCAACAAATAAAACTCTAAACTGTTATTTTTCTGCTAGAAAGACCCAAATCTTCTCAGAAGAAGATACACATTGGATGATGTAACCCTAGATACACTATGTCTGAAAAAAAAAAAAGAAACCAAAACGACAAAATGGTTACATTAGGACATCACTGAATAGAGCTGACCTGGGGTTAAACGACAAATTATCTTCAATTATTTCAATAATTAAGATCTGTTAAAAGTTCAGCTTTTCCAAATTCATTTTAAGGAATAAAGTAAATCAAGGGATACATGTTGCTTCCACTAACTACTGGACCCTTTAGGGAGCTGAACCCCAACAAGACTGGGGTGCACAAACCAGTAGAGTCTGTTGACAGCTGCATCAATGGCTTTTCCTTCAGTTGCTGCACCTCTCCCACCATCCACTAAATAACAGGTTATTGAATATGATGTGAGAAATAAAGTTAATAAGAATTCTTTCTAATTCTGGTACAAGGCCAACAGTTTTGAGTGGAGGGGAAAAGTTGATAACGTCAACCCCAGTACTTGACTGGTACTTTATTTTATCGACCCTGAAAGGGTGAAAGGCAAAAAGCTGACCTCAATGGGATGTGAACTCAGAACAGAAAGAACCAGAAGAAATGCTGCTAAGGATTTTTGTCTCACGTGCTAATAATAATAATGATAATAATAACAACAACAAATATAACAGTTGTAATGTATTAAACTGTAACAAAACATTGTGTAAGTTTCAATGAAGTGTGGCAACCGAGATGCAAAAGGTCAGTAGAAATAAATCGTTAGATGTGAGGGAGAGTTTTAAAAAATATTTTTTTTTAGAAACTAATTGTAAAAAAAAAAAAAAAAAGTCACCGAACAAGTTAAAGTTGAAGCATCAGCAGCCACTCAAATGAAAGATCTGCAACGACAGAGGAATCAGCCAGACATCAACGAGTGGCTTTATTTACTTTTTAGCGGTTTCACCACAGGAAGACGACAGACAACATTACACAACATTAGAGACAAGAGGTAAATCAACGACAGCGGAATAGAGAAATTGCTTCAAAGCCCAAGCTGTAGGAATTTCATTATGAAATCACACAGTTATGACACACACAAACCAGATATATAAGACAGGAGAAGAAAACAACAAGACCTTCCCACTGGGATGACAGGAGGGTTCCATAGGCACAGGTGCGACAGTGTGGCATGAAGTTTGCTTCCCAACAACATGGTTGTGGATTCAGTCCCATTGCATGTCCCACCTTAGGCAAGTGCCTTCTACTATAGCCACAAGCCAACCAAATGGAAATTGAAAAAAGCCCATCATATGTGTGTGTGTGTGTGTGTGTGTGTGTATTTGTCCCCCACCACTGCTTGACAACTGGTTTTGGTTTGCTTACATCCCTGTTAACTTAGTGGTTCAGTAAAAGAGACTGATGGAATTAAGTATCAGGTTTTAAAAAAGAATAAATACTGGGGTCAAGTCATTCAACCAAAACCTTTTAAAGTGGTGCCCCAGCATGGTAATGGTCCAGTGACTGAAACAAGTGAAAGATATAAGGTAGCAACACATCAGCAACATACCCTTCAGAGCTCTGAAAAGATCTTTCTAGCAACTAGCGAATAGTGCTGTTGTAATATGGTCAAAAGATGTCTTCTAAACTAGCACCAATAGTTGTGATTGAAATAATAACATATTCACTGTGATATTTAAACAGGGAACAATGCTTTATTTCAAATATATGACAATGGTGTGTAAAACATGCGATATGCACATAGTATATCACAGATGATACTATATAAGGTGACATGGCAATATCATTTTTTTTTATGATGTGAGATGTATAAATATAATACTACATATACCAGGAGTACTATATGCTATACTGTCATACAATACCACATGTTACAGTGTAACATGGCTATACAATATTATGTCACAGTGTAACAGTCATACAGTACGGTTTACAGTTTAACGTTATTACAATGCAGGAGAGAGTATAATATGAACAGATATACTGAGATGAAAGAGTTATAGAGTTACATGTAAGGTGGTGGTGGTATGATCATGTGACCAAGGATCAGCCATAGACAACCTTTTCTGATGAGACATGGTTCATCACTAGGCAGACTGCACCAAGGAAAATGCTCAAGGTAATTTGTAGTTGGGTGTGCCATTCAGAAAGTCCTGCAGGTCAAAGGTTGCCTATGACTGCCATAGATAATGGTAGTGGTATGGACATGTGAATGGTAGGTAGTATGGATATGTAACTGTAGATGATGGTGGTATGGATATGTGATGTGATAGCAGTGAATGGTAGCTAGACTAAAGGTAAGTGATGGTGTTGGTAGAGGTGGTATGGGCATGTGACAGTAGCAAATGGTAGATAGAGTAGAAGCAGGTGATGCTGATGGTATGAACAAGTGACGGTGGTAGAAGGTAGCTATAGTAGAGGTAGGATATGCTGGTGGTATGGACATATGATAAGCAGTGGATATTAGCTACAGTAGAAATAGCGATGGTTGTATGAATGTGTGATGGTAGTGGTATGGTCATGTGACTTCGGAAATAATACAATCAATCAGTAAAGATGTCCAGTGTTGTTTCTTACCCTCATTGCTGGCATCATGTTGGGGTAATGTCCTAAAATCAACGGCAGAAGCTGTTGCTTCTTTGTGAGAACAATTATAAAAAGGTAGCAAGTCGTGATGACGGAGTCCAGTTGAAGCATCGGAGGACAGTGAACGTTTGTGTTGCCAAATACGATTGCGGTCTTCACCTAAAGCACATGCACAATAATTAAAAGAAAGTCAGTTAATTTAGATCCACATGTAGTAGTAGTAGTAGTAGTAATAGTAGCAGTAACAACAACATAAAATTGTAACAAACACAAGGCCAGAAATTTAGAAGGAGGTTTATTTGGTTCAATCAACCCCAATACGTGGTTGGTATCTTATTTTATTGACCCTAGAAGAATGAAAGGTAAAGTTGACTTTGATGGCATTTGAACCCAGAACAAAGGACTATAATAACGAAAGGCATTTTGTCAAATATTCTACCAATTCTGTCAATCCAATGGTTTCTTAAACACAGGCAAAAAACACCATGAATTTAGGAGAAGCAATCTATTAATGAAATCGTTTCCCACATTTAATTGATCCTTATTTTATCAACCTAGGAATACAAGAAAGCAAAGTTAACCGAGGCTGATTTGAACTCACAGTTTGAAGGTATGCAGCAAATTACCAGAGGTCATTTAATCCATCTCTCTACAGAATCCCTTAATCCACTATACCAACAACAACAATCATTTCTGAGTTAGGCACAAGGCCAGCAATTTTAAAGGGAGAAGGTGAGTAAATATCCTCAATTCCAGTTCTTGACGGATACTTTATTCTAATGACCCCCAGAGAAACAAAAGGCAAAGTTGATTTCAGTTTGATTTGAACTCAGAATGTAAAGAGCCAAAACAAATACCACAAGGCACTTTTTCCATCTGTCTAATAATAAACCTTTCTACTATAAGCACAAGGCCTGAAATTTTAGGGGAGGGGGCTAGTTAGTTACATTGGGCCCCAGTACTCAACTGGTATTTATTTTATTGACTCTGAAAAGATGAAAGGCAAAGTCAACCCTGGCGGAATTTGAACTCAGAATGTAGCAGCAGACAAAATGCTGCAAAGCATTTTTGCCTGGCATGCTAATGATTCTGTCAGCTTGCCACCATATGATGATGATGATGCTGTAGAGTACTAATAAACTAAGCTGAACTGTCTGCTAAGTTTGGATCAATTCACATCAAATTTGCGAAAGTCAGTGAAAGAAGAGAGTGCGCATAAAATGGGATACCTGTGTACAAGTTGACCACCATGCCAGGGTCAATGAAGCCACGTGGGTTACTGCTTGAACTGCTAACACTGTTCTTATGACTAGATAATGATAACAATGACTCAGCACTTTTGGCACAACGTAACCGTCTCTTTTTCCAATTGTGTACATCTTCCTCAGTGATGGCCTTGCTTGGACAAACACTGCTAATACCATCGGCTGCAAAAAACAAAACAACACCATTCATTGCTGTCATCACAGACGTCATCATAATGAGATTGTGTGTGTGTGTGTGTGGGGGGGGAGTTAAAGAAAATAGCTAGGATTTTAATGAAAATAAGGAGCAAAGTGTTAATGGATATTTTGCAGGGCTTTCAAGATTGGTAGGGGCCAAAGGGAAGACGAATGCAAAACAGCATGAGTGATAGAGGAAGGAGCAAAGAGGGGGTTAGGTTATGTGGCAGACAGCATGAGTGAAAGTGGGAGTAGGAAACAGGAGGGGGTTGGATGGAAAAGGTATATAGCCTCAGAGGAACAGAGGCTGTGGTGGTGGTGGTGGTAAAAGACACAGTGAGAAAATACAACATGTCTATAAGTCAGTGATTGAAACCTGTGGTCACAGAATCAGTTATCAGTTGACTGGCTTTATTTTGGAATTGTTTGAGTATACTTGTGAACTGTACTCCTTTATGCATCTTACGTAACAATAAGGGTGTGTTGTAATGACTGGGTTGTTTGAAGTACCACCAACCCTAATTAAAAATCAACAAGGCAATACTTACTGTCATACAATGAACCTTGCAGACTAGATTTGCGGACTTTCTGTTTGACACTGCTTGTCCGAGATTTGCTGAAGAATGACTTCCACCCACTGACTGGAGACTTCTTTGGTTTATTGAGGGTAGTCATACTGCTAGCATCTCGAGACTTCTTCCTGAAAAGACAAAAGTTTCAAAGTTTAGTGTCCCATCCTGGGGCTAACACTAATAAAGCAGAATTTTCTAATTGTTGAGTATGGGTCAATTTTTTTGTTGTTGTCTATGAGCATAAGTGAACCCTCAAGTATCACTTGAGAATAATTGGATGAGAATTATAGGTGCAGGCATGGCTGTGTAGTAAGAAGTTTGCTTCCCAACCACATGGTTCAGGGTTCAGTCCCATGGCATGGCACCTTGGGCAGGTGTCTTTTACTATAGCAGTGAGTAGATTTGGTAGATGGAAACTGAAAGAAGCCTGTCTTGTATGCGTATGTATTTATATATATATATATATATATATATATATATATATATATATATATATATATAGAGAGAGAGAGAGAGAGAGAGAGAGAGAGAGAGAGAGAGAGAGAGTGTGTGTGTGTGTGTGTGTGTGTGTGTGTGCGAGAGAGAGAGAGAGTGAGTGCATGTGTGTGTTTCTGTGTTAGTTACTGTCTCCTTGCCTTGACATAGTGTGATGACGAGTGTCATCATCATGGAAACAGTGTCCTTCATTTCCAGTCTTCTGTGAAAACATGTTGGGGGGGGGGGGGGGGAGAGTATTTTCAAGGCTTGGACATTGCACAAATTTGAACTCAGAATGTAGAGAGCCAGAAGAAATGCCGCTAAGCATTTCGTTTGGCATGTAAACACTTCTGCTAGTTTGTTGCCTGGAAGCACAAGGACTCAAATTTGGGAGAAGGAATTATGTCAGTTACATCAATCCCAGTGCATAACTGGTACTTATTTAATTGACCCTGAAAGGATGAAAGGCAAAGTTGATCTCAGTGGAATTTGAACTCAGAAAATAGCAGCAGATGAAATACTGATAAGCATTTTGTCTGGTGCAGTAACAATTTTACCAGCTTGCTGCCTTAATAATGATAATAATAGATCAAGTGCTAACTCTGAATACTGACTATAAGTAAGTGAGGAATTAAGTAGACCTCCTTTGAGTACAAGAGAGTTCGGAAGTAGAAATGACTTATCTCCCTTTATATTATGGTTCCCATATTCAACACGGATTCTCCTACCTTTTAAGTCTTGGCTGAGACTGCAAGATTTACAGCCTTCCTTAACTGTTTCACAGTGTCAGTTAACAAGGTTTTAATACAAGTTGAAGTCACAACTACATGACACAGTTCTCCATCAACAAATATCTTATTTTTACATTTATAAATTTCTTAGCTTTCATGACTGAATTTATTAATAATAATAAATATTAAAATACCAGTTTCTCTAAATTAATCAAACAGCCTCTATTTGGAATGTTTTCTTATTTCCTGTTCCTCTGATCTGTAATGTTTCTAGAATTTGTATGCAGCAGCTCCGCTACCTTTATGTATCACTGCTCCCTAAATTTGTACTTTCTAATTCATAGCAAAGCATCATGACAGAATAGCTTAGAAAGTACCAAAAAGGTGATGATGAAGATTAAGAAGATGACAACATAGCAATGAGGAAAATGATGGTAACAATGACAACAAGGAAAATAATGAAAGAAATAAGGAAGATGAAGAAGAGAGAGAGAGAGAGAGAGAGAGAAAGAGAGAGAGTTACTTGTATCCTGGTAAGTCTAGAACTGTGTGGTATTTCGGTGGTAACTTCTCCGGTCCACCACCAACATCAATATATTTCTGACTGGGAACGTTGTGAGACGAAAGTACTCGTTCACGAGCTTCCTCCAGAGTGAGTAACCGGGTTGGCGTGGATATTGCAAGTGATTTTGGGCGGGGCTTCTTCTGGGATTCTGCAATAAACAACAAGAACAATAATAATAATGATTTCAAATTTTGGCACAAGGCCAGCAATTTCGGGGATGAGGTGGGTGGGTTGTAAATCAATTACATCGACCCCAGTGCATAACTGGTCCTTTTTTTTAAAAAATGACTACAAAATGATGAAAGGCAGAATTTGAATTCAAAATGTAAAGCCAAATGAAATACTGCTAAGAATTTTACCCAACATGCAAACGATTCTGCCAACTCACTGCCTTAATAATAATAATAATAATAATAATAATAATAATAATGACAATAATAATGTTTTGTCACTCCATACCAGAGATTCTCAACTGGGGTCCATATAAAATTTTGTACTCAAAATTTATCCACACTAAATTGGTTACACTTCTATAAAATATTCTAACATATTTTTTTATACAATTCTTAATAATATTTAACTATAAAAATATAATAGGATTTTAAAAAAAATACTAGACATATGTTTCATAAACTACAAAATATAAATATCCACACTACCACACTTGAAATGTACCTGTTATAATTCTTTATCTCGATTTGAATGTACGTGAAGGTATTTAGAATGCCCAAACTTATTTCCGCAAATGTGTTAAGCACTGATGCTGATTATAGTTTAATCAATAAGCATAGGAGCGAGGTAAATGCCAGAAAAATAGTGGTGGTGGTCAGTGGGGCCCCATTTAAGCGGTCCTTCAGAAATTGAACCCCTCATGATACTCCCTGGGAGTTCATGGTATGAAATTCATTGTCATTGCTCCGATTTGGTCACCAATGCCATGTATTTAGTTTAAAGTGCAATAAAACTGGGGTCAGTGTGGCCCCAATTAGGTGGCCCTTAAAAAAATAGACCCCCTTAGGACATTCCTTGGAATTAGGAGAGTTGCTGGTTTGAGTTTCATTGTCCTTGCACCAACGGTCTAGGAAGAGTTAACGAACATAAAATCGTAACAGACTGAGAAACATCACTCAAATTTATATGATTGAATGGCCAGGTGGGTCCATCTGAGTAAGACAGGAATCAAAGAAGTCCATCGGTAAAAAGTGGTTGAGAAGCACTGCTCTATACCAGTCTCCCACCCCATCATACTGACCTTTGTCCTCAACTGTGTGGTTACTGCACACTGTGTCACACTTACCTCAGTCCATTTCCAGAGATTGACTACAAGATTTATATAAAGTAAAAGTCTCACAACTTACGTCTGAGTTCTGGTGAGGAGTAGGAGGGCATCTTATCACTAAAGATTAAGTCAGCATAACATATAAGGAATTCTGTGACTACAGCTTGAATGCTGACGCCCTGGAGTGCTGCTACACCACCACCAAGTTCAAGTTCTTTAGATCTGGAACAAAGAGCAAAATATTTTATGACAGATTTCATTCTACAGCAACCACACACACGTGTGTATGTGCTTTTCAGGTATTTTTTATTAAAGATCAAACATATAAACAAAGTGAGTAGCAATGGAACCATATATCATTATCATTTAATGTCTAAATGTCATGCTAGCATGGGCTGGACCAGTGGTTCCCAAACTTTTTCAGGCTGCTGTCCCCTTGAAACTCAGACCTCCTTCTGAAGCAAATTCAAAGCAACTGTATTTCACAAATAAAACTTAACCAAACGAACCCATTATTTTGTTGTTTTTACATGAATCACTACTCCCATTATTGCCCCACTTTTTACATAAATCGCTACTTCATTATCGCCCTACTTTTCTTCAATCTTTTGTGTTTCGAGCCTATGCTATACATATATATATATATATATATATATATATAGAAAGAGAGAGAAATCAATGATTTTATATATATTATATATATACACACACACATACATACATGCATTTGTGTATACAGCTCATCCATGTGAAGGTACAGAGCATCAATAGATGTTGATGCTGATTGATTTGTAGCAGTTTTGTACCAATTGAGAGACCATAAAAGAAAGAAAAAAGAAAACATGACAAACCTGAGGAGATTTGGTGCCCAGACAATGGCCAGATTTTTGGAATGCATTCCTGTCTCAGTGCCAAAAGCTGCAACTCGAGCCAGATGTCGGATGAGGTATTCAGTCGTTCTACAAAGTAAAAAATAAGGTAAACATTTGAAAACAGAATTCATTTAGATTATTGATTAATTAATTGCATTTCTGCATTAGTTGACCTTAACCAGGTTGCCAGCCACCCTTTATGTCTTATGTTTAATGGCCACAGAAGATAACTGCAGAAATTTGTTGTGAATGGCATTGTTGAGAATATTGTCTATAGGATATTTGCAACGTTTGTCACGGTTCATTCTAATTAAATACTTAATTCAAACATAATGGATCAGTCCTAACATATATCAATACCTCCTTCAACCATAATGGACCTGTTCTAACATGCAGTACGATGAAGGACCATATCTCAGCAGGACCCTTTACAAAACCATAACTAATTTGTTGCAACAAAAACTTGTTTTATAAATTCTTTTTAATTGTGTCTTGTCGAAGCTGACAAGAGAGAAGGAGAGGAAGGAGGGGGGGTTTAGACAGAGATATACTTAGAAGGATAACTGTGACAAATCACCATATGTAGTAAGATTATAATAATAATAATTATTGTTAGCATTGGGCGATATGATGTGCTTGAGAAGACTTGTTGAGTCAAGTGAAATCGAAATCATAATCGTGGCCAGTGCCGCTTGCTGGCACCCGTGCTGGTGGCACATAATAAGCACCATTTGAGCGTGGGTTAAAAAGTTAATGCTAAACATTTAACCATGACAAACACAGAGAAAAAAAATCAAGTGCACTGTCCAAAAAGCTGGTCATTGAGGTTTGAACTTGTACCCTTTTTATCTGAAATACAAAGAACTACGACTAGGCAGCCAAAGCCAAAATACCTGTAATGCGGTGGGGGTAACTGCTGAACAACATCATGGATCAAATGGAGTTTGTCTTCTGCCTGAACAGCTTTCTGAAATGATAAAATTATTGTCATTGTCATCATTAATTTATGTAGCAGAGATATAAGTTTGGAGGATATTTACATACAGTCTACAATTATTAGCAACAGTGGGAAGATAGCAACACAAATGGCTTATTGTAAATATATGATTATCAACAAAGGGATGCTCTTCAAACAACTCTTTACTGATGAAACTTTGAAGTTACAGTCACTCTGTACACCAGTCTTATATGTAAGTATATCCGAGTTGTGTGCATGCATATACAACTCTCTCTCTCTCTCTCTCTCTCTCTCTATATATATATATATATATATATATATATATATATATATATATATATATATATATACACACACACACACACACTGACACAGGCACACACACACATCAATATCTCAATTGTTGTTGCATTTAGTGAGAAAACAAATTCTGAGATCCCTAGGACTGAATCCCCCAGTAAAAGTAACAAAGGACTTACAGCAAATTTATCATAGAGTTGGTATGTGAGTAAGGGATTTGGAAGTTCTCGAAAATACATCTTAAGAAGGGAGCTGATGCTGTGGATGTCCTGTAAGTAGGTTTCGTCAGTAAGGGTTGGCATCCGATCCTCATCAAATGCTAATCTGTTAAAAGACAAAGGAAATGGTTATAAGATGACTTTGACACTGTAGGTAAAGACACACAAATATATACATATATATATATACCACAGCCAACCCATATATATATATGGGTTGGGTGTGGTAGTGAAAAAGGAAGAATAATTTCTGAAATTTACACATACACCCATCACCTATTTTTCTATCTTAGAAAAATAGACGTACAGTCAAATACAATCCCCACACATATGGAACAGTCCAACACCACTCACACACACATGGAACAGTCCAGTACCATCTACACACATATGGAACAGTCCAATGTCACCACCACATATGGAAAAATCAATCCAACATGTCTAGTAAACATGAAATGAGAAAACTATCAATGGTAGACCAATTGTTACACACATGTTACAGAATACAGTGACAGGTAAGAAGTGGGATTCTGTCCCATCTGGTGTTACTGTATAGAGAGAGAGAGATATAGGGGTGGGGGTAGCAAAAGTGGGAGATAATTTTACCTGAGTTTCTGAATGTTTGAATTAATCCCAGATAAGCGATAGATGCCATCAATAATCCCTTGTTTCTCAATCACTTCAGCACAACACTTCAAAACCAACGGAACTGGAATATAAAAGACATATTTATGTAAGAGCACAGAAACATTCCTACATCACTGGGTGGGAGAGGAAAGAGCAATTAATTAGACTTATGTATTTCTTAGTCAGGGGGACATAAATAATCCTTACCTTGTTTTGTTTGTCTCATTATATGGTACATGGGCAATCACTATTTTGTCTATCATATGCAGTTGTTCTCAACCATTTTTTACCAATGGATCCCTTAGATTCCTATTTTAGTTGGGTGAACTCTCTTAGCCATTCAGGCACGTAAAATACACCATTTTGAGCGTGGCCATTGCCAGTACCGCCTGACTGGCCTTCGTGCCGGTGGCACGTAAAAGCACCCACTACACTTTCGGAGTGGTTGGCGTTAGGAAGGGCATCCAGCTGTAGAAACTTTGCCAAATCAGATTGGAGCCTGGTGTAGCCATCAGGTTTCACCAGTCCTCAGTCAAATCGTCCAACCCATGCTAGCATGGAAAGCGGACGTTAAACGATGATGATGATAATTAAATATTAGGAATTGTATAATGAAATTAAAATACTTTGTGTGTTGTTGAAGTTGGATAAAGGGTGAGAATGAATGATGGATGTCAGTACCAAATGGCCAGTTGAGGTTTATAAGTTGAAGACATTGAGTACATACAGCCCTGTAAGAGATCTCGGAAGATTGAGCTTCTAACAAGGCCTTTCTCCCTTAAAGCCAGAAACTTTTCAGTACCCCTTCGTATGATTACTGTTGAGTTCAAATCCAACTTTCAGCATGGTTTTTCTTTTTCAACCCAATGTGTTGACAGCATTTGCACACTGCATAAAAACAATGTCACTGTAAAGATTGTCAATGCCTCTACATGCCCAGCCATGAAACAGCTCATTGTTTGAAAGTCAAGGAAATAGCAACTCAGTTGGAAACAAGTGAGGGTTGACAACAAGAGCATCTGGCCATGGAGAAACAGCCCTACATAGTCTCATCTAACCCATAGAAAAACAGGATATGACAATGACGCTATATGTACACACACATACAGAATATATACATACATATATATATATATATATATATATATATATATGTATATATATATATATATATATATATATATATATATATACATATAGACAAAAAGAGAGGGAAAAAAGGAGAAATGGGGAGCAGTGTGCATTTTAGGATGAGGAGAGAAAGAAAGAAAATAAAAACTTCTCACCATCATGGCCTGAGTTGAGTAGATGTTCGCCGAGATCACAGCCGAACACTCGCTCTTTCACAATGCCAGAACGTTTCAGTTGGTTCCGGGCTGGTCGAGTGAAGAAGAAACGTTGTAGGAAGCTGATGAAGTTGCTGTGTTTGCGAAGGACTGTTGGAAGGAGAATGGAAAACATGAGACTCATCGACTGGAACGTTTAATGGCAAAGAACAGGCTTCACGACACATCAATGGAAGAGGCTTAATGTGAAGACTAGGAGAAAATAAACAAATATCTATATTACAGACACACATTCATACACGCATACACATGAAGTATGTATGTGTGTGTGTGTGTGTGTGTGTGTGTGTGTATATATATATATATATACATATATATATAAATACACATATATACATATAATACACACACATACTATACATACAGCATATATTATGTATATATAACACAAAGTTTATATACAATATATGTATTATATATACACATACATAAACATATAGTGCACACATACACACATGTATACATACAAATATATATATATATTAAATATATATACATAACACAGATATTACATATGTTTATATACATAATATATTACATATATATAATATACATATATATATATACACACACACACAATACTAGATGCATTACATTTATATCAGCTTCAGTAAAAAATATGAAAAATCTTAAATCTAATACTGCCAGAAAATTTACATCAACAACTCTCTTACTAGGTACATATACACACACACACACACACGTAGGTTCATTTATATACGCAGATACACTCTCTTATGCACATGCAAATGCACACACACATATGTACATCAGTGCATTGGATTATAAAAACAATCTTATGACTAAAGCCAGAAGGGACAACATCTTAAATTCTGAAAACATGTATGCAGTGTTGCAGCACACTGCATTTGATTGTATTACGTTGACACAGCGCCAATGACGATGCTGTGAGAGACAGCAGAGCGACTGTACTTGTGCTGGTTAAGAATGCTTCAAAGACGGTACAACGTGCCTGTGTTAGTTGAGCTGCTCATGGCTGTGGTTGAAGCTGTTGTCGTTGAGCTTGCTGCCCCTTCGTTCCATGTGTTGCCCCGTTTCACCGGCCCGGATGCTGCAGGAAAGTATAATAGTCACATCACATCTAAAACCTCACACGTCAAATGTAACATATCACACAGCAACAGCTAACATCATTAAACATAGGACAAAACACAGCAGCCTCTAATCTGGAATCCTCTGAAATATTCCACACTAGGCTACACATATAGACTTGTACCTTCATGAGGTACCACACACGCACAGACAAACACAGACATGGAACAATTGTCTCAGTGTGTTGTTAAGTCCTCTCTTGAGAGATAAAAACTACCAAGGCATCACAATTATTTCAATGACTATGACAGGAGTCATAAAAGGGAGACAGGGTATATATTACAGGGTATATATTACAGGGTATATATTACAGGGTATATATGGATAGGGTGATACAGTCAGATCATAGACAGGTGAGGGGGTTCATGTCATGTGATAGGAATAATATCATACAATGTGAGAGGGATCATAAAAATGTGACAGGAGTAATATCATACAATGTGAGACATATCATAAAATATGACAGGCGCAACAATATCATACAGTGTGACCACATTTAATGGAAGTGTGAAAGCAAAAATTTTAAAAAATCTGTTGTCAATATTTCTGGTTTGCTAAAGTAATTCCAGAATTTTACATTGGAATGTTTCAGAAAGTTCTTTTAGCCAGAGTAAGGTACAACACCTCTATAGTGTACACTATATCATTGCATGTTGCAACACATCACATTAGTGAATGCCATCACTGTCTTTAGAGTAGGGTGGTTAAGCCAACACATCACAGACTACCTAGCTGCATACCTATTAGTGACTATTGCTCTATCCAGGGGAACATTCACTTCTTGTTTACTTCATGTTGACACTTTGTAAAGCTCTATAGGCCATGAAACAGGACAACTGGTTGACACCAACAGGTCAAAGGTGAAGCCTATTTCTTATTTTATTGGAGGCAATTTCCGTAGAATGGGAATAAAATAAAATTTCAGAACAACTGAGATAACGAGATGGAAACTACTCTTTAATTAAAAACATAATCCTTGGTATGGAATGACAAGCTCTGATATGGAGTTGTGAAAAATGGTGAGGATTCAGGGGCATTGGTGTAGAATGAGGCATATTGATGTGGACTTGTGACGAATGGCCTGATGAGAAATGTGAAATGAGTCTTCAGAGCATCTCTTATTTCTACAACCACAGAGATGAAAGTCAATCATCTGATTCACCCCAACCCCTGATTGATATTCATTTCATTGGGTTTTGAGGGTCATCAGCAATTCTCTCTCTTCTTCTCTCTGGCCAATACAGGTTTATATAACCATTCTCTACTGCTCCACAACTATTTGCCTACAACTGCTTCACTGGACTCAGGTTAAATGACTTGATTGGACTGTTTTAGCTGCTCAATGAAAAGATCCTCTTAGGAATTCAGCAGAGAACTATACAGAAATGATGAGTAGATTGCAAATAACAGTGACCCTTCTGCCTCAGAAAGGCTCCATAAAAGACTAAATAGATTCTTTAGAAGTTTTCATCTATCACTTTCAGTACTATGTGAAAAAGGTAAAATTTCTTAAATGTACTCTTGATCTAACTTGTGGTTTGCAATTTTGTTACCACAAACCAAACAAAAACTTACACTACATACAGAAACTATTTAATCATCTGAGATCAATTATAGATAATCTTGTTAGAAATATTTTACTTAGAATAACTAAATTGTCGGCCAATGAACAAATATTTAATGAGAATGCTGAACACCCTTGTACTACATAAAAACTAAGTCTCTCTCTCATAAAATACAGCAAACCTAAAAGAAGATAGAAATCCCAATACACAATCTATGACAAAAGAACTCAAAGATTGTAGTCTGAGTAAAATGGAGTTAAAAATGGGGAAGTAACTAGTTCTAACTCTAGCTATTCTAAAAACAGAGAAACTGGTGAAATAATTACTATTAACGAGCCCTAAAATTAAGAAAGCTAACACCATACCTTTCCATATTGAAACACCTCATATTTCTGATAGCGAAAATAATAGTACAGGTATTAACACTAGAAGTAAATGCAGTCATAGTAGTAGTAGTAGTAGTAGTAGTGAAAATAAACACTGAGGAACAAATAACCTAATTAACAGCAGGAAAAATTGACAGAAGAAAAATTCAAATTTATCGAAATCTCTATAAATCTCAGCATATAACTCCCACCCCAACCTATAGTTTCAGCCAATCATTGATCCCTTCAAGGGAAATGCTTCTTACATAATGTAATATACAAATGTACATACTGACAAGGAAATTTATATATCAAATCCCTCTAAAAGTTGCTATAATATGCATAGACATACATTTAACAACAAAATATATTACGCAAGACAACCTCACTAGTGAAAGCTATAACAAATTTAAAAAGTAAGGGTACTGAATGAAAACTACAATAGAAAATCAAGGCTACTGTCCCTGCATACACATGTAGTAAATATGAATGCAGGTTTTGTATAATAAAAGTGCTTCAAATTGTTTTAGCTGGTGATGGGTTACTTGGGTTTCAAGCAGAAATAACGTGCTGCCATTACTGAACTGCAGTCACAGTGCTTTACAGAAGGTACAAAATGTTGGGCATTGGAAAGTATATGCAATATGGGTACTTCGCAATCAATACTTGATTTAAAGGAGAGAAGGGTGGAAGTCTGTTCTGATTTCTGGGAACATTTGAAGCTAACAAAGACTCGGCTTTTTTTTTACCTCCAAGCTAGTGACAAGGGATGAAATGTGAGCCATATCTTTATGACCCCGAAATGAAAGCTTAGTCTATGGAATAGCATCACATCACTTTTCCAAGGCTTAAGCAGTCAAAAGCCAGTGATCAGCAAAAGTAATGAGGGTTGTTTTTTTTTTAGAGTGACAAGGACATAATTCTCTTTGATCTTCTGGAATCTGACTGTGCCACAAATAGCAAGTAGTACATTGTGATACCCTAAACGCTTTGAGAAGCCATTAGAAAGAAGAGACTACACAGGAATTGGAAAATGATCCACATTCACCATGACACATTTTTGGCAATGAATCAAGTGACTGGCAAATTGGGCAGGTCAGTGATCATCCATCCACTGTACAATCCAGATCTGACACCCTCCAACTTCCAGAGAGAAAGTTGCTGTGAAGACGTAGGTACAAAAGTGCGCATCTGAACTTTTTTTAAAGAGGATTTAAGAGGATTTAATGCATTGTTTGTAATAGAGACTATGTTGAGTGATGCCTTTGTATAGAGGAAGGAGTTACTCTACCAAACATGGGCAATTGGAATGTCCTATGTCAGTTAATAAAATCTATGCCTAGCTTTGCATTACTTTTGGTTCAAACATGTCATAGTTGTAAACGAATGTCCCTGACATGCAAGCAGTGTCGATTAACAATCTTCAGTGAAAACATGTCTGGTCATGAGGAACATTATCTTATTTGGAAACAAGCAAGGGTTGGTGACAGGAAGGGCATCCGGCGGGAGAAAATCCATCTCAACAAATTCTGTCTAACCCATGCAAGCATGGCAAAGTACACATTAAACAATGATGATGAATATATATATATATATATATATATATATATATATATATATGTAAATATGTGTGTGTGTGTGTGTGTGCAAGCATGACTGTATGGTTCAGAATTTCACATAGCAACCATGTAATTTTATGTTTAGTCTCATAGTGTGACACTTCGGGTAAGTGGTTCCTACTATAGCTTCAAGCTGACCAAGTCCTTGTGGATGGATTTGAATGACAGAAACTGACAGAAGTCCATTATGTGTGTGTGCGTGCGTGTGTGTGCATGTGCACATGTGTGTGTGTACACATATACACACAATTATATGTGAGGGATTATCAATCTGGGCAAAATACTTCATAAGCTCTCTGTGAGTACACCAGGCTAACAATATTCTTTAGATTAGTAAAGAACTCCACGTGTTCTTATAGAAAGATCTGAGGTTACAGTTCACCAACATTCTATATCATAACTCTATGGTTTTGCACTATTTGTACCAATTTTTACAGAGTGATATGCAAGACAAGGTATAAATAATGGTCATTACATATTTTTTTCTTTATTGCAGTGTGTGTGTGTGTATTATATGAGAGAGAGTGGTTTGTTAAAGTACCTAGTAACAAACTAGTGAGTCACTAGTTCATACTCTACCACTGACTGGTGTACCACAGTCTCCATGAGTTGGGATAGTGAAATGTGAAATAGCTCAGGCCATCAGACTGTACAAGAATACCACAGAATTAGAATAACTTGTGGAAGAAAGCAGAAGCAGCACCATAAGATTGACAAGTGATTCATTAGCGTGTAGAGTTGCACCTATCATTAACTGTGATTAATTAGGTCATGGCTGGTTGTTGGGTTCATTGCACGACTCTAAAAACTCCCTCCCACAATACTAAAGCATAAACTGCATCAATTCACACTTGGTACCTCTTTACAGCTAAGTGGACTGTACCTCAACAGAGCACTTCTTTATAAATAAGTGAACTGTGACACATGCTTTACCAGCAATGCACACACACACACATAAAAACGAGTGTGTGTACATGCTTGTTTTGTGTGTGTGTGTGTGTTTTGTGTGTGCACACGCAAACAAGTGTGTGTGTGGAAGCATGTATGTATTGGTGTATATGAAAGTGTGAGTGCCGACTGACAAGAATAGATTAGTGATGCAAGTACAGATGTGGAAACTTTATCAGGTGAAGCTGGATTAGGAGGTGGGTGAGTAGGTGGGTGGGTGGAAGGGGGGGGGCGTGTGTATAACATTAAAACAAACAAACAAACAATTAAAATAATCCAATAAACAAATAAACATAATAGAAGACATATCTCAGCAGTATTGTTAATGGCAACAACAACAACAACAACATTACTAATAAATATAACCATAATAATAATAATGATAATAATATTAATAACAACAACAACAATAACAAACTTTTGATAATAATAATGATAATAATACCAGGAATGATAATACTGATAACAAAGCAGAATTTATCAAAACAGCACACACACACACAAATAAACTAAGACTATTCTCGAGAGAGGAGTTATAGTGAAAGGATGATAAAAAAGCATATATAAATGTGTGTATGCATGTGTGTATGCATGAGTGTGTGTGTGTGTATGTGTGCATGCATGTGTGTACGTGTGTGTGTGTGTGTGTGTGTGTTTGTGTGTGAGAGAGAGAGAGAGAGAGCATGTGAGAGTGACGTCAGTGGCGCTAACAGAAGCTGCAGCTTCTACTTACAAGGCTTCCTAATTGGTGGTGGTATTCTGGAAGCCATAGACTGTGGAACTTTATCCCGGATCACCTCAACACATTCACTGGGGAAAAAACCAACCTGAAACACATTGTACAATAAAATAACAGCATTAATTTGCGTGCGTACATGTGTGTGCATGCTGCGTATACATATACATATATATACACAGCCACAGACATGTAAATTATGTATAGAGAGATACACACATATATACATGCATACACACACACTCAAATATGTACATACATATCCTCATCATCATTTAACATTCATATTCCATGCTGACATGGGTTGGGCAGTTTGACAGAACCTGATGTATCCAAGGATTGCATTAAATTCCAACATCTATTTTGGTATGGTTTTTACAGCTAGATGCCCTTCCAAAGGCCAACCGTTTTATAGTGTGGACTTGTTGATTTTTATCGTGCCACTTGCACTATTGAGGTGGCCATGCAGTTTGCATGACGATGAGCCTTGGGGAAGGCGTGTGTGTGTATGTGTGTGTGAGGAGTGGTAAGGAATGATGAGAATGCTTCACATCTCAGTTATTTTTATAACCATGGAAATGAAAGCCAGTCATCTGATTTACCCTGATCCTTTATTGATATTCAAAATAAGTATGATACATTTGGCGTTAGGAAGGGCATCCAGCTGTAGAAACTCTGCCAGATCAGATTGGAGTCTGGTGTAGCCATCTGGTTTGCCAGTCCTCAGTCAAAATCGTCCAACCCATGCTAGCATGGAAAGTGGACGTTAAATGATGATGATGATGACAGATGACACAGGTAACTTAAGGAGATGAGATTTTAAACTTTAACTTCTTCATCCACAAAGAGGTTTGGCATCGAAAGTTGGCTATAAAAACAATCCTTATCAAGCTGTTATGGAGGTAAAAAAGCAGATAAACTTAGGTAAGCTTCAAGCATGTGTTTACAAGGAATACAAATATACAGCTTACAGAATATTCTATAATCTGTATTCCATGTAAATACATGCTTTAAACCTACCTATCTTTACCTGACTTTCTATATTTTACATATCATCATATATATAATATCTTGAGAGAGAGAGAGAGACAGACAGACAGATTCTGAATTATAAATTAAAAGCAGTTCTTGCAATGTGAACATTAATGATCACACATACACAGCAAATGTATTTTACTTATTTGCTAAATTTGCAGTGGGATAGCATTTGAGATTGCTCCCTGCACAATGCTGGGTGTTAAAGAACACCCCAGTGCCATAAACCACCCAAGACAATTCACCCTGGATTCAATCCAAGAGTGGTAGAATATGTCAAATAAAATCATAATTAACTGATCCTTTTCAGTACCCTACTTCCCTGTACATACAAACAAGGTTGTATACACACACACACACACACACACACACACACACACACACACACATATATCTCAGGTATTTGATTCAGGAAAGTGTCCTCAACCAGCTATCCTATGGTAATGGCTGTTTCAGGAACACTCTTGCAAATATATAAGTTTGCACACTTAGTCAACCAACTTCAAAGACAGAAACAAACATTGCATATTTACCTCAAAGCCACGTTTTCCCCTCCACCAAATGGTGTCCTCGGGGGGTGGTTTGTCTATCACAGATACAATATCCCCAACCTGAAAATGAAAAAAATGTACAAAAGTAGTAGAGGTTAGTCCAAAGTGGGCAGAGGTCAGTCATGGTGAGCCAAGGCCAGTCAAGACAGACAGAGGTCTGTTGAGGTGGGTGGAGGTTGGCAGAGGTGAGCTGAGGTGGGTAGAGGTTGGCAGAGGTGGGTAGAGATTGGCAAAGGTGGGTAGAGATTGGCCAAGGCAGGCAGAGGTAGGTCAAAGCAGGCAGAGGTCGGGTCAGTCAAAGTGGACAAAGGTCAAACAGGGCAGAGGTTGGTCTAAGTGAGCAGAGGTTTATCAAGCTCAAATGGTCAAAACAATATGCTTCAACAGCAACAAATAAAAAGGCAAACTATAAATAGGAACAACAACAACAACAGCAACCACCACCGCCACCACCACCACCACTGCCGCCACTACAGTTGCCAAGACACCACAAACATCTCTGCTGCCACTCCACCACCACCACTACTACTACTGCCATCACTCCCCACCCCATTTACATTCCCCTTTCCTTCATCAATGGCCCAGTGGTTAGGGCAGCGGACTCACAGTCGGAGGATCGCGGTTTCGATTCCCAGACCGAGCGTTGTGCGTGTTTATTGAGCGAAAACACCTAAAGTTCCACGAGGCTCCGGCAGGGCGTGGTGGCAATCCCTGTTGTATTCTTTTGTCCCAACTTTCTCTCACTCTTTCTTCCTGTTTCTTGAGTAACGCTTCGATGGACTGGCGTCCTGTCCAGCTGGTGGGGAACACATACACCATAGAAACCGGGAAACTGAGCCCATGAGCCTGGCTAGGCTTTAAAAGGGCGCATAAATAATTTCTTCATTTCACAAAACACTGAACCTGCTGGTCACAAGCTCAGCTTATACAAAGAACCCCAACATTGGAAAAAGGTAGCATCCTAGAAAAGGAGGTGTCTCCATTCTGTTGCTCAACTAGCCAATTCCATGTGAAACTTTTGAAAAATGCAGACCAACGTAAAAAACAGTATTGTTGTGAGTGGAATGTCTTTCATCAGGGTGCTACTCAAACAGGGCAAACCTGAGGTTAAACAATAACAGCAAAAAAGAAAATGAACCCACTGACCTCTAGTGAAATTTCATCTGCAGCCTGTGCATTGTAGCGACGTATTGCGTGTGCGGCAGCAATAGCAGGTGTGTTGATTCCAGAATCATCCACAGCAAGCAGACGATTTCCGCGATTGTCCATCTGCAATACAGGAAGGGGGAACAGTAAATAACACATGGAATACTTAATAATTACACACACATGCACAAGACTATTTTTTACTGTTATTTGACTATTGAATATAGTGGTCCAACATCAAAATCAACAGGATATTCAACTGGCAGCTGATGAGGGATATCCCTTTTTTCTATAAAGTGTGTTTATCTTTCTCTAATGTCTCTGCTGTTGTTACTGCTCTGTTTGAATTGTTTCTCATGCTTATGACAGTGTTGCCGCTGCAGTTGATTACTTGTCATCGGTGTAGTGTGAATTAGAGGTTAGATAGGTAATTTATTTTAAAGTTATACTTTTTTTTTTTACAAAGAGCACTTATAGAGAATTGCTAATTAAAACAAACACAAACTAGAAATTTGTTGAAATGATTACACTAATTTGCATGTCATATGTTTGTCATATAATTAATTCATAATTAACCATGTACATCTTAGTGTGTACAATGGGAATATCAAAGACAAGTTTAAAATGGTTAAACTAGTTTTAAGACCTGTTGCAAGAGAATTTCAAGTGTGAATACGTCTTGTTATTTAGTTACAACCAATGAAAGAACTTTGATGCTAGTCATGTGACAAGTTGTTTGTGGAGTTAGAATAAAGTGAGACATTATTATTATTATTATTATTCTTACCTCGAGCCAGTTGAGTATGGAGCCGCAGTAGATCATACTTCCAGCAATGGATGAGAACCGTTTCAGATATTTCTGCAGCAGTTCTTGCATCTCCTGAAGGGCACACAGACAGACAAATGTGTGAGAGAAAGAGAGGTGGAAAGGGGAGACATTTAACAACAAATAAAACCTTTTTTTTTAAAAAAAAAACATTAAGCTCACTTCTTTTGAATTCAATTTCCTCAAGCATGAGGAAAATATGAATGTCACAACATCACATAACATTTCCCTTCCCTATAACTCAGTCTTCATGCTTACATCAAGATATGGATATGAATTAATACTGCAACTTCTTCCTAGCTACTCAAATGTGCCAGTCCAGTTGATTGAACATAAATAGAGCAAGTGTGGATTGGTTGCTTTTCTAGACAGTGTTATAGTAGTGTGTGATCATGTGATACTGGCTTTTGTAGTGTGGTGTGGTGGTAGTGAAGATATGCTGTGGTGGTGTAATATGCATTATGCTGTATGGTAGCGTGATGATACTAATGAAATTAAGCTGCTTTTTATCCCTAACACATCTACAATCAAAGACGTTCCAACCTCGACCATCCCATCTTTTATTCAGACGCAGTGGATATAACTTTATCTAACACCATGTACAGAGCTGGCTGACAATACAACATGATGAAGTCATGCTAAAATTCCTTCATAACTTGTTTTCTTCAATAGAAACTTTTACTTTTACTGGCTGGGTGCTAACAGGACACACCTCTTCCTCCCAGCAACATTTACACCCACACAAAGACACATTTACGCATTCAGATAGTTACATACACACACACACACACATACATACTGTATTTTTTGGTATACAAGTCAACATAGTATATAGTGTAAGCATGCAGTGTAAATAAACATCATCACTATCTTTCCAAATCCTGCTGAATTTTGTATGTACTTGTTTGGTCCTTTAAAAATTATCTAGGCATATTAAGTTGATCTGTCATTTTTTCGTCTGTAAATTTTGGCCTGAAAAATTTAACTTGGATACCAAAACTTACAGTACATACACACAGTTTTCCACTTTTGCTCACTTCCAGACCAGCTGCAGCAACATGCTTTCCTCTCTGCTACGTAACTATATTTTCAACCTCCCCAGAATGAAAGATAGGGTAACCAGATACCCAGGGAGGCGAAACACTCAGTCAATCTATCAGATAAAGCTTTAATATCCCACACCCAGAAGATAGGGGTCCATCACAATCGTTGCCCATTGTCTCCACTATCCCTGCATCCCTGCACTCTACTATAAAAACTGGGGGGAAGGGGAAGGGTAGTTTTAATGAAAGTATGTCAGTTTAATTAAGTGAAACCAAAGCAACACATCTGAAGTATCATTTCATGTGTGTAGGTGTATGTTTGTAGGTGTGTGTGTGTGTGTGTGTGTGAATGTGTAAGAGAAAGAATGAGAAAGTGTATATGTAATTATGTGTGCATTTGAGGAATAGTGCTTCTGGATCTAGTTTTATCCCCCTACCATCACCAACTGATGGCATTTATTAAGAACAGGAAGCAATAACCATGACAACATCAATACGGGCATCCAGTTAGGGAGCTGTATGATATCAAGTTGTCCCATCTCTAATTAATTAAAAGGAGATGTGACGAGACTAAGAAATAGCTCAGTTGTAATTTGACCTCAAACAGGACATCTTTCATCTTTGGGGCAAATCTGGCCATTTTCCTTCTTCACACACACACACACACAGACATAACACACAAACACATCAGACATAACACACACATATCAGACACAACATATACACACACCACAGGCACAAATATTGCATCACACAGCAGTGATAGTGAACCCATAAGAATTTCCTTTTACAGGTTCATTATTCCTGTTAGATATAGCAACCAAACCTCCCTCAAATCTCTCCCTACAATCATATACATACATAAACACACCCACACACATGTCTATAGTGCTTGATAAGAGCCGACATATGGATACACAATGATGACATCCTTGTCTAATGATGGTGAAGAAGGCAGTAATTTTCTGATTCTAAAATCTAAATCAGTCCGTTAATTAAAGTGCTGGGCTATTGACCAACAAGTCAAGAGTTCAAACCTAGCATTTCAGATGTCCCCCACCATCACCACCACCACCATAATCTATCACTGCCACTCCCTCGTCTTTCATCCATTTCAAGTCAGTTATTTTGTCGTGGAGACATTGGTGATGATGGCAGTTTCTTCATGTCTGAAGATCAAGAGTAAGAGAAGCACACCCACAAGTGTTTACATGAACTGCAAGGCTTTTCTTCCTGCTAGTGCTTAGTAGTCTTAACCCTTCTGATACCAACCCACCTGAAACTGCCTCAATGACAATAAACTTACTGTTTTAAAGCGGTCTGAATTATAATCTTCCATCAAAATTTTATGCTAATTTGTTCCAGACACCCAGCTTAACAATGAGAAAGTTATTTTATTGAATTCTCCATTATTTTAAAAATGAATGCAAACAAAGGCTGCATAGGTTAACAGAAATAAGATAACAAAATAGTCAAAAGTGAGTCAGTCAGCACAATCCAATCTCACTCTTTAGATTTGGAAGATAACAAATACAGTTATCTGGTGATCAGCAAGCTGTAGATTTTACATTGGAGTGGCCTCCTTCTAAGTGGATTGCCTTACAGGAGTGGAGAGCACCACCTACCTTGGAGTTTGCAGAATAATGTCAAAGAAGGCACTGGACCATCTAAGGACTGCTCCTTCATTTGCTGTTGAGGTTGACTCCCTTATCTTTTTTCCTTTCCCAAGGCACTCACAAGATAATGAGACATTAAACTAACCTGACTGCAGTCTCTCTCAACCACCAACGTCTACAAAAATTGGTCCAAACATCCTTCTGGCCTTATTTCATCCTTCCTTACTGGGGCCCACCACAAACTCAGTACAAAATATTCGTTTGATCTTTCCACAACAGAACTACATACCCACTAGACCTCTTCCCACCACCACCACCACCACCTATTTCCATCCAGAACATGAATCACACCAACATCACCCATTTTAGAATTTTCTAACCCCTCACTCGTCACCCTATGTAATGACCGAGTAAAAGCTGTTGGTCAGTTGACACAGTCAACACTTTTCACTTGCAGTGGCTTTTTCATATTCTGTTCCTATCCACCCATTGAAATGAACTGTTTTTACCCTCATGAAGTCAAACTACAGTTGGGAGATGTCCAGGGAAAAAGTTAAGCAATCCAGTTAAAGGCTGTCACCATAGGGTACTTTAGTGCCTTTAGTGGTGTTCCTTTGTCGTTAGGGTTTAAATTTGATACCCCCCTTTCTCACATGCATTTATTCTGAAGATGTGGACCAGTACATTTTAAACCTGGACATCAGCCACATCAATGTTACTGGTCTGGGAGATACTGACCACCAGATGTCGGAGACACCACTCCTTTCTCACTTCTAAATAACTTATATAAACACATTACAAGTGTGGTAGCACAAGTGAATCCCCAAAAGACTGTCTTTATCTGTAGGTATTATGACTATAGTGTTATTACTATAGTGTAAAGGTAAATGTATAGTCTTATATAGAATTACCTTCTCTTCTACTCTGATCTAATGATTTCAAACAGAAGCCACCATAGTTATAGAGAAAGACATACAACTAACAATAAACTACTCTGAAAGTTTATACAGCAGACTGAATTTACAGCACTAGCCAACCCATACTTAAATGCTTAAACCCTAAAATAAAACAAGAAAATTTAACATGAAAATGAACTCACTGTTTCTGTGATATTCGAAATATCACTCTGACTGCCAAGCTCTGGCAGATGGCTGAAGCGTCGGTCAAAGATGCACTTGTGCAGCTGTTTATCAAGCATGCGAAAGTTGTCATAGCTGCGTCGGATGTTCCAGGTCTTGTCCTTTGACATAACCCGCAACATAAACTGCAGCTCTCCTTCCTCGTTCCCTCGATGATGGTAGTTTTCCTGGTCTTCTTCGCATAACTGCAGCTGAAACACATAATACACAGCATGGTCAGGATTAGGGCGACAAACTGGAAGGGATTAGTGGTGGTGATGATGATGATGAAGAGGGGAGAATACTCGTTGAGAATAGAAACAACAATGGTAGACAGGATTAGATGCAGTCTACAGGACTGAGACTAAAAGCCTGATATTATTACATAGAGTTAGACAGGTGACGCAGGTAAGTACTGTACAGCATGGTTGAGACACATTAGGCAATCTAACAGTAAATAAACTCACTATACTAATTAGACAATCTCACCACACTAATTAGACAGGTAACTGCAATACAACATGCAGCAAATGCTTTCAACATGTTAGCCCTGTTGTGCTTGGGTCATAATTCAAGCTGTGCCACATTGTGAAAGGTTGTAAAAACAAAAATCTTTTACTTTTGAAATGTGATAAAATGTCAATGAATGTTCTAGATTAAGCTTCAAGAAGCATAATAAAAGTCACAACACAACATTTACTGCAAAACAAATTCTGTAGAATATTTCCCCTCAAAGAGGCAATTGTAAATATCATTAAATATTTAGTCAAGTGAAATCATTGTCACTAATGCCAGTGCCGCCTGATAAGGTGTTTAGGTGAAATGGGTGTTCAGTGGACATATAGTGGTAAGGAATGATGTTAGGAATGATGCAGGATGGGTGACAAGGGGTGTGGTTCCAAGAAGACAGATTATTAGTAGTACAAAAAGGGAATGGAATATATGCAGTTCAGCTCTCATATAATTACAGCAGCTGAGCAATAAATAACACCTTAGTTAGGAATGGGGTAAGGGTGGGCATTATAAAAACAAATTGCTGGGAAGGTTTGATAGGTGCTAATTGGGTGTTGCATGTGGGATGTGCATAGACAGTGACAACATGTTTTTAGGACCTTGTTTTTACTGGGAGGGCAGGTCTTTTTGAGCATGATAAATTGCCCCTTATTTTGCTCCTCTGTCATCTCCTTGAGGTTCAACAACCTGAGGTCAGACTTCATTATTTTGTCCCACATTTTCCTATGTCTCCCTCTTCCTTAGGTTCAATCCACATTTTGCGATCACTTCTATAATACAGCCATCTTTATCCACATACATTACATAGCCATACCAGCACAAACTCTCTCATGCACACTACATCTGACCTCTAATGCCAAATTTTTTCTCTCACCACATTAGCACATCATACATTGTACAGCAGAGTATGCTAGCTTCATTTCTTTCTAGTCTTTAGATGTCCCCTGCATTCATGACCCATGTTTCATTGCTGTGTAGCATTGCTGTTTGTATGTAAGCATTATACAATATGTCTTTTACTTTGAAAGAGAGGTCTTTTGTTACCAACATTGGTAATAGCTCTCTGAACTTTCTCCAGCCTGTTCTTATTCGAGCAATTATACTTTCAAAACATCCTCTTCTACTACTAATTAGGTCACTTCTGGTGGGTTCTTAGTGTTTATTACTCCTGTCTATCTACTACAGACAAAGTCTTTGTTAATTTCATAGTGATTCCGCCGAAACTCTTGTGTGTCCATAGTTTGCATTGGATACACCGAATGGAGGAATTTCTATCTACACCTTTTCTAGATATTGAACACAGATAGCTTCATGAAGGGGTTAGTGTACTGCCTGTTTTCCTGCTTACTAAGACTTTGATTTTTGCTAAGTTAATTTTAAGGCCCTTTGATTCCAGGATTTGTTTTCACACCTAGAATTCCTTTTCTAATTCTGCTACTATTTTGTCAGTCAGAACAAGGTCATCAGCATAAAGGAGTTCCCACAAGCAATCAGTCTTAAACTCCTCTGTTATGGCCTGGAGGACAATAATAAATAGGAGGGAGGACAGGACTGAGCCCTACTGAACTCCAGCCTGTACGCAAAATTTGCCACTGTACTCATAGTTAGCTGTCATGTTATTAACAGCATCCCTGCACATGGCTTGGGCAGCTCTCATGAGCCATTCATCTAGTTTCTGCAGAGACCACCACATCAGGGAGTGAGGTACCCTGTTGAATATATGTACACACACATGAAAATGATACCACATTTCATAACTCATTAACACCTTCTTTGACACAATAGCCATCATGTAACCTAGATATCGTATAGCAAACCCACACCACACCTACGACTAAGTGAAACCATGCAGACACCTTTAAAGAGACTACAGTAACCTGGGCCTTGTTCAACAAGTGCCCAACACACAGTGAGATCAAGTGTAATTCTCTACATCACAGTGAACTACATCCATTCATATCTCTCTCTGCCTCATTCCATCATCATCTTTAACAAACCTCCAGTTCTTCACAAACAACTAACTTCATCAGGGTTCATGCTCAAATTGCATCATTAAGCTATGGGCTTGTCCCTTACTGTTCAGAAAATTGGAGGGGAAAAACAAGGACTTTAGTTTGTTGTGTCTCTAAAAAAACATCTAAACATGATATAATACTAAAAAGGTGTATGGTTATAAGACGTCTCTACAATCACAAGCTGACAGGGGCCTCACTGCAACAACACCTTCACAATCACAGCTGATAGGGGCCTCATTCCAATCACAAATGAATAATTGTAGTGAACAGGGTCCTCCTTATAATTAACCCACACAACCTTAACTGACAAAAATGTCACTCATCAACCACAACCCACACAATCACAGCTGACAGAGGCCCCACCCATCAACAACAAAAAGCTACATCTGAGTCTATTTAACTGCATCACATATACAGTGTGTGTGTGTGTGTGTGTGTGTGTGTGTGTGTGTGTGTGTGCAGAAAGACCAACACACACACACACACACACCACACACGTAAATGGTAGAGGTGTGTGATGGGTGGCAGAGAGAGACAATGAATAAAAACCCTTGTTGTGGACTCCAGACTAGATTGTCCCCTTAAATAGAATGAAATGGAAAACAGATAGGAATTGTGTAGCATTAATATATTTATAGTAAGTTCCAGTTTAGACACACAGACAGGCAGGCAGGCACACACACACACAAACTTGCACATACAATAATGGGGAAAAGTACACATATATGTTCATACCCTCCATCCACACACAAAATACATACTCTGAAACACATGTACACATACACACCATAAGGATTAAATATTTTAGATAATAAATCTACGACATTGCTTCCAGATGTGAGAAATACGTTACATATATATATATATACATTTAGATAGATAGATGGATAGACAGATAGATAGAGAGAGAGAGAGAGAGAGAGAGAGAGAGAGAGAGAGAGAGACTATAGAGATTGGAGATGAAGCAAGAGACAAAGGGTGGTGGTGAAAGAAAGAAATAGAGAAGGAAAGAGAAAGAAGGTGGGGAATGAAGTTGAAGTTAATGCTAACCTCTACAGTCATTTCCCGCAAGAAGTCGGAAATGTTATCAACTTGTAGTTCAGAGAGCTCTTCCTCATCATCCAGTTGGGGTTGCCAATCCTGTTCCAGGTCAAAACTACTAAAACACCGACCATGCGGCCGACTTCCTCCTCCAGACATACTTCTCTGACCAACAACAATATACAACAACACCTTTAAATCTGTTGGATGCTGCAATCCCTTTCACAAACCCTCATAGTACTCCCTTGTGAAGTCATCTTAGTATGTTTCTGCCTACTGACCAAAGGCCCAAACAATAGCCACAGTGGTCAGAGGGAGTGGTAACATGTGAAGTAACTCAATGAAAGAGGGGGGAGAAGGATTGTTTATGGTTCAGTGATGGAAAAATAAATAAAGCCAAAAAAAAAAAACTATCTTGATGATTAACTAAAATGAATTAACAATCAGAGGTTGTTAAGTGTTTCCTGCAGAAATAATGAAATCTTTTGCCCAAATCTCTCATCAAAAATATAATCTAATGAAGGAAAGTCCAGAACATGATGGAAAAATCACTGTTATCACAATTCTTATATTTGTTATTGCTGCTTAATTACAAGTAAATAATTATACAAAAAAGATTTTAATTATTACATAAAGCTTTTACTAAAGTATTTTTAAAGAATGAAGAATATTTTCAGTTTGGTTTTAGATTAAATGGTTTCATTAATAAAATATGTTAAGTACTTGTTTTTTTTCCTTCTTTCTTTGTCATGATATCCCATCTATGTTGACAGTATGATTATATATACAGCATGATTATATACATAGTATGATTATATACATAGTATGATTATATACACAAATGTATTTTAGGACCAATTTCAGCTTAATCAACTTTTTATGAGTTTCTGAATGTGCAAGGATTATAAGATAGCAAATCTAGAAAGCTCTTTTTCATAAGAGAAACTTAATTAGTTTTATTAATTATAAAGTGTATCAGAATGTCAGTAGATCATAGAAAGAGGTTTTTAACATTAAAAAGAAAAAAAAAAAATTACTGTATGAATAGTAATTCCTGAACACAAGGCAATTAAATTGCTATGGTTATTTTCAAATTAACATTTCACAGTGGCGATATATTGTGTAGAGAATTCCTTAAGAGGGATTAGAAAGGTTAAGAAAACAGCTAGTAGGGGACAACAAGGTATGGTAGGGGATGGCAAGGTGTTCTGAGCTGATGAAAGCTCAAATTAAAAAGTTCTTTAAAGTATAAAACAAGGGAATAACGGGGTGGAACAAGGGTGGTGAAGATGTGCTGTAAAATGAACACCTCACAGACATTATTGCTTGGTCTTAAGTAGCAAGATAGATAGATAGAGAGAGAGTGTGTGTGTGTGTGTGTATGTGTGATAAGAGGTGACTATAGTACTTTTTCTTTCGTCAAGTTGTTGTTACCCTATTTTGAGAGTGCAAGGTGCCCCCTGTTACTCAACACACTGAACACAACAACAAAAAACAACAGTTTGGTAATAAATAGCAGAGAATCACTTTACAAATTTAAAGTGAGAAAGTAACTGGAAGGCAGTGTACATTGTTGGTTTAGGGTTGAAGGACCAGTAGCCCTGTAGGTCATAGAAGGCCACTAGTTATACAACAGTCATACAACAGTCATACAATGGGACACTAGTTACATACTAATTATACAAAAGAGCTATAACTTATACACTGGTCGTACAAAGGACCAGTAATCATATACTTAACATACTAATTATAGCAAGGGCCAGTAAGTTAATAACTTTGACCAGTTAAGATAAATTTAATTGCTCTGGGCATAAGACTTGATTCTAAAGTTATGGTGGTAATGAGAATCAGATTATTTAAGTTAAGTTCAATGAGTAAGAATTACAGACTTTACCGATATCTTTACACCTTGGCAGGAATTTTAAAAGACAGGATGGGCAAAAACACACAAAAACACACACACAAAAACAAAAAACAAAGAATCTATGGAAGGTTTTAAACTATGTTTTAGGGTTGGGTATGCAAAGGGGTGTTGTATTAGATGTGTACGCGGAAAGGTATGTATGTGTATCAGAGCTGAGTGTATGTATTGGGTGTGTGTATGTATGTATATTACAGATATGTGTGAGTGTATTTAACAGACAGGTAATCATTAATATATAATTATAAAAAAAACAACATGGTGGTCTATTGAGAGAAGATGAGGAGGAGGGATTGCTATGAAGATGAACTTCTCAAATATTTCATGGAATAAAATTTCACAGAAATCCCAAGTAGTTTCCAAGGTAAATTCCTTCACTGGGTAAAATCCTCAATTCTGGTAGAATCCATTTGTGGTTTAATCCATGTGGAAGTGGGATATTCCAACAGAATAGGGTAGTAAGATTCCAAGTTTGAAATGACACAAGCTGTGTTCTGTTGAAGATATTTAGTCAGATCCACTGGCAATATCATCATCATCATCATCATCATCATTATTATTATTATTAATAATAACAGCAACACTGTCATTATCAATACTTGATATCAGTACATGCAATAGTGTCAGTGGGTAGCAATGAGATATCCATAGATAATTCCTGGACAGACACACAAAAGTAAAACTACCAAATTCCTAAATGGAAGGAAGTAGAATACTGGTAAAGAGGGGCTGTTTACATTTTCACCTCTTCAGCTGTGTTATTGTAGTCGTTTAACCGTGGGTCAAATGCGACCAAGCAGACCTATCATCAAACACATTTTCAGCAATGACCATCCTGTCTAAGTATATCTAGGACTATGTTATCTGATGGGTCCTCCTCATTTCTAAGATGAGGGAGGTTTGATAGCTATTTCTAACAGATCCAGCCACCTCTGGTGTATGTGTGTGTCTCTCTTACACAAGTTGTAAATACACAGCACAAAGTAGAGAGAGAGAGATAACAAATAGTAACCCTGGAGCCGACTAATTAATCCAATACCCCCACCATCGCCACCACCACCACCACCATCAACAATACAAAATGTTACTACTACCACTACTATTTTACCTCCTCCTTTCCTGCTGTAAGTCCCTGAACATCCTGTAAAGTTTCTTAAATCTTTTCTTCTTCTTCACACAGAACTGACTGCCTTGTGTGTTCCACCACAGTTAGAAGAGAGAAGAGAGAAGAGGAGGAGAGGTGGAGGAGGAGAGGTGGAGGAGGAGGGGGAAAGAAAGTAGTTGTTGTTGTCACTGGTGGCGGTGGTGGAGGGGAAACAACATCAGCAGTCCAACACTAACATTGTTCATGTGTAGATATACAGAGTAATAATAGCAGTACTTGTGTGTGCTACCAAGCTTAGCTGTTCATAGCTTCTCCCCACCACTCATTCTGTCCGACTGTCTGACTGTCTGTCTCTGAGGACCAGCCAGCTAACCAACCAACCAACCAGCCAGCCAGCCCGACCCCGACCTACCTATGGCTGGCAAACCCTTCTTTAGGTAGACAGCTATTAGCCAGGTTAGATCCTTCACTGCTACATTTGGCTATCACTGAGACTGATTAAAATCTCTCTCTCTCTCTCTCTCTCCTTCAGGGCAGGGTTTAGGTAGGGGAACCCAGCTTCATCATCAAGTTGCTACAGTAAGCAGGTGAGAATATCAACATCAGTAGTGAAGGAACTGGAGATACTAAGGGGTGTTGCTCATAACATTACACACACTGTGTGTGCATGCGTGTGTGTGTGTGTGTGTGTGTGTGTGCACGGTACTGCTATATTTTTGCAAGGAGCTGGATCGCCTAACGCAACAGAGTGTTTGGAAATAGCAAACTCTGTGAGATTCCCAACATATTAGCTAAATATTTGTTTTATCTTGGTTAATCACAGTTAAATATATACAACAGTAAATCCAAATATAGCTGAGTGATGGGGCTGCTGTGTCTGTGTGGAGGGGAACCCAGACTCGATTTTGCATCAGCAAATGATGAAACGATACACAAACACAGATACACACATACTTATGTTATAAGTAATCATATGTTTGCATGTGAGTGCAATATGCTTGAGGCTTTTAGACTGGTTTGAGTCATCATTAAATTAAAGTATTCGATACTGTACCATTATCATCATGGTATCCTAAAACCAAAGCGCCACATAAAAAGCATTGGTGCCGGTGCCATGTAAAAAACACAGGTGCTGGTTCCACGTAAGAGGCACTGGTGCTGGTGCCATGTAAAAAGCACTGGTACCCCGTAAAAAGTACTGGTGCCACGTAAAAGGGAATGGAGTTGGTGACATGTAAAAAGCATCCAGCATACTCTGTAAAGTGGTTGGCATTAGAAAGGGCATCCAGCTGTAGAAACCAAGCCAAAGCAGACTACAGAATCTGGTGCAGCCTCTGGCATTTTGGTAGCCCCTGCCGAGCCACCCATTCCATGCCAGCATGGAAAATGGACATTAAACAATGACGATCATATACTTTCCCTACTGGTACAGGTTGGATGGGTTAGTACATGTTTAGTGGGTACTGCTCATCTAGATGGGTCAAGGACCCCATTTTCTTTGTGTGATTTACTATGGCTTAGCTTCTATAGCTAGATGTCCTTCTTAACACCACCCATTTTACAGAATGTACTGGCACCAGCACTAGACAGGTAGCCATGACCTCAATACAACTTTACAACCTCATGACTCTGCTTGCTCACCGACCTCTTTATAGAGTGAGAAGCACAAGTGATAGAGATGAGAGGGATGTGTGACGACAAGAGAACAGTACTCTGAAGCAGGTATGTCTATTCAAGGCAATGCAATGTGACAGAGATGGCAGTGGGTGTGGAATGTCAGAGGTTCATGTGACCCAGGAGTAAAGCGGTAAAGGGGAATATCTAATATTCAGAGTTGAGTCTGCATGAGTCGTTACTCAGAGTTTCTTGCTGCTAGTATTTGTATTTATTTAGCTGATGGGAATGATAACAACCAGATCATGAGGGAATGTTAGTTGCAGTAAATAGACTTCCTCTCCTGGGGGGAAATCAGCTCTCTTCTATTTCAGGCAACTGTTGCCAGGGATGATAAAATAGGCATTGCAGGCAGTAGAGATGTTTACCAGTGTATCAGTTATCCCATGGAAGGCGGAAGTTAAACGATGATGATGATGATATGTGCATATATTAAACACAAATACATACTTGTGCATACACATGTACACGCATACATACCTTTACAAGGAGTTTACACTGGAAAATGTTTTTTTTTTTTGAGAGGAGGTTAATTATGGATCGACTATGTATCATTATTTTTATTATTATTCCTTTAATCTTTTCAGGGTCAATGAAGTAAGTACCAGTTGAATACTGGGGTCGATGTAATTGACAAGCCCCCACCCCCAAATTTCAGGCCTTGTGCCTATATTAGAAAGGATTATCATCATCATCATCAACATTATTCTGATCACTAGCAAGATTTGAACTCCAGGAGCATGTATCACAAGGTATTTTGTTTGGTGCTCTACTGAACTGATTCTGTTAATTCAACTGAAGAGTAAGTCATGACAGATGAGAACGTATCAAAGAAATGATGGAATTAACCAAATATGAAAAGCTGGAAATAGAGATAACCTAAATGTGGAGGGGGAGGGGGATGAAAACAGAAACACTCCTTCTATTAATAAGTAACATGGGAATGATCAAAACACATGCAAACAAATACATGACCAAAATCTTGGGACTTAAAAATATGTGTAAAATACAGAAAATAGTGCTGCTAGACACTGTATATATAATACAGCACAGAGTCAATATAGTACAAAACCAAAACAAAACACTATCCAAGACCCACAGAGCCATGATGGGTAGCATGGAGAAAGTAAAACACTACCCAAGACCCACAGAGCTAATCTTGGTGGAACAGTGAAAGCCAAAAATAAAAATTGGACTACTGAATAATATTAATCTTCTCACTTTTTTCTGGAAGAGCCCTTTCATTTATATGTAAGAATGAGCCTTTCCATAGGCAAAGAGGTACTGTCCTTTGTAACATATTCCTCCTATATTCTATTCTTTCCAGGAGCTGGTCTATATTGATCACCTCCCTCTGGTTAGCAATGCTAGCAAAACTGCAACTATTGCTATGAAAGGCATTTGGAATATCAATTTGTTTTTTTCTTTTTTTAGTTAAAGTGCAAACATCTGTTGTATCTGCTAACTCATTTTTTTTAATATATTATGTCATTATTTGAAAACTTTTATTGAAATTGTTGTGGGTGTTACTATAGCTACTACACTTGTTGCTAGCTACTTTTACTGATATGCCAGAAATGGAAACTATGTTGAATAAAGAACAATTGTTTTAAAACAATGACTAAAAGTCAGCTGTCCATACATTCCCAAGTTCTTTCTTTGCAAAACAAAAATCCGTTCCCTTGATTAAATAAATCCTGCTAAAACCCAACTTTCCATGGAATTATTTCAAAGATGTCTACATTTCAATACAAAAAAAAAAAAAAACTGCTTTAAATTTAGGCACAAGGCCAGCAAATTCGAAGGATGGGGGTAAGTTGACAACATTGATCTCAGTACTTGATTGGTTCTTTATTTTATTGACCCAGAGAAATGAAAGGAAAAGGTGACCTTGGTGGAATTTGAACTTAGAACGTAAACAGCCAAAACATACCATACAGCATTTTTTCTGATGCTTTACCAATTCTCAATTCCCTGCAGTTCATAAAAATCTTATCTTTTACTTGTTTCAGTAATTAGATTGTGGTCATGCTGGGGCACCACCTTGACAAACTGTCAGTCAAAAGAATCAAATCCAGTACTTATTATTTTTTAAGCCTGGTATTTACCAGTCACTTTTGCCAAACCACTAAGTTATAGGGATGTAAACACACCAACACTGATTATCAAGCAATGGTGGGAGACAAGGACAAACACAGACACAAAGATATATATATATATATATATATATATATATATATATATATATATATGCTTCAGTCATTGGGCAATATGCTGTGCTTGAGAAGATCTACTGGGTCAAGTGAAATCGTTGTCATGGCTGTTGCCAGTACCACTTGACTGGTACACACACACACGTACACACCCACACATATATGAACAATGTATACAGCTACTAATACATTTGTAGAATATATATATGAGTGGCTGTGTGGTAAGTAGCTTGCTTACCAACCACATGGTTCTGGGTTCATTCCCACTGCGTGGCACCTTGGGCAAGTGTCTTCTACTATAGCCTCAGGCCGACCAAAGCCTTGTGAGTGAATTTGGTAGACGGAAACTGAAAGAAGCCCGTTGTATATATGTATATATATATATATGTATGTGTGTGTATATGTTTGTGTCTGTTTGTCCCCGCAACATCGCTTGACAACCGATGGTGGTGTGTTTGCGTCCCCGTAACTTAGCGGTTCGGCAAAACAGACTGATAGTATAAAGTACTACGCTTACAAAGAATAAGTTCTGGGGTCGATTTGCTCGACTAAAGGTGGTGCTCCAGCATGGCCGCAGTCAAATGACTGAAACGAGTAAAAGAGTAAAGAGTATATATATGCACACACGCATACACACCCATTTGTGTGTGTATCATCAACACACACACACAGTGTTTATAACTATTAATACAGTTATTCTACATTTTTCAACACAATATTTATTGCAATTCCTAAATCTCTTATCAGAGCTGCCCCCAGCATCAATAGGTAGGTCTGCTCTGAAAAGAGCAACTGACAGGGGTTATTTCAACAACAACGTATGTAAGATGAACTGGGGGACGAAAATAAATGAAAGTGAACACTTGCTGAAAGGGAAGAAGGGTGTGAGGGGGGTGGGGGTGAGGGAGATGAAGTGAGGAAGAAAGAAATAAAGGTAGAAGGGAGGAAGATTGTTCCTTTCCCCCCTCGTCTTTCACTATCATTGAAGAAATGTGAGCCCTTCCTCCCACAACCACCACACACACACACACACACACACACACACACACACACAGACAAAGAATCTCAGAAGAAATACAAGAGAAACAAACAATTTTTAGACAAAAATAACAGAGAACACCAACAAGCATAACAACAACAACAACAACAACAACGAACCAGGTAATCAACAGAGACAAGGGTGGAACGTACTCAGGCTGAAAGGAAGTAACAACTACCTATTAGTAGGGAGTTTTTAAGGGTGACTTAGTTGGCTGGAGGGGACAGAACCAAAGCAAGGAGGACAGTAATTAATATTTCATAATTACATAATGAGAAAGAGTGAGGAGGAGCAGGAGGTGGTGAGGAGGAAGAGGTGGTGGTGGCGGTGGTAGGAGACAGAGGGGGGGCTCATAGAGTTGCAGAGTGAATGTATTTTAGTAATAAACCTGTTACGTATATATGTTTGCCATGTTTGGGCTACGATGGGAGTCAGTGAAACCCCTTCTCTAAAAATATATATTTAGATTCATGTGATACACCGACTAAAGAAACACACATACATATGCGCTCACTCTCTTGACTTGGAGAGTCAAGTGACTTGTTTAACAGATACTTTATTGTTGTTTAGCCTCAAGTCAATTTTCATCCAGCAGCCCTATGATCAAATGCATTCAAGCCATGACCACCCTGTCAGTTATTACAATACAGAGTATCTAGGATGACATCATTCAATGTGATATTTTCTTTCCTTTAAGATCCTAGAGGGTGATTTAAGGGGCATTTGGCTGCTATTTCTAGCTGGCCTAACATCCATGTTATGACCACAACTACACACAGACATTCAAGACCACATCCTAAAGATGGCCATCCAGCCTAAGTAAACTCACAGACATGTTCTCTCTCTTCACTCTATGATGGTATCTTTAAAGCAGATCCATTTCACTAGACCCACCCTGACTCTGCCTCCCACTCAGGCTCTGTATTAGCTATTTAACCCCAATCCTTTTTCTCTTGAACACTGACCCTTTGACGAGTGTATGAGATACACGTGTACAAGTAGTTCAGATGTTTCCAAGGTGGCTGAAAAATGTCGATATTGACGAATGTTCTGGGAGACCCGCAACCAACAGAACTGAGAAAAACATCACAGATGTGAGTGCAGCTGTGAGTGGAAATAGTCGAATCACCACCCATGAGTTATCAGAAGATGTACAGGTTAGTTATAGTTCAGTCCAGTCCATTATCACAGAAGATTTGGGTATGAGACGCATGTCTGCCAAGTTTGTGCCAAAACTGCTTTCAGTTGACCAAAAAGACACTCGGGTTTCAGTTGCACAAAATCTTGACTGTGTTGAAAACGATGAAAACTTTTTGAAAACTTTATGTAGGTCTCTGAGCAGGTATCACCAAGCTTTTGGAAAAATTTGATGCAGATTCTCAACTTTCTCTGTCATGGTCAATGCAATGATCACATCCAATCACTGCTGTAAACAGCAGAAGTGAGTTAAAATGTTAAAACTTATGCGAATGCACAGCAAAGTTGAAGGTCAATCTGTGCCAAGTGGCTTCACTCTGTGTGCTTTAGTTTTGTTACTATAGTCTGGATACTTATTGATCATATTACGTGTGTGTGTGTGTGTGTGTGTGTGTATGTGTGTGTGTGTGTGTGTGTGTGTGTGTGTGTATATATATATATATATATAGAGAGAGAGAGAGATAGAACACTGATTTGGACCATAACACCAGTGTGGAAAACAGAAGTAAACTGATGATGATATGCTTTCTGTTTTCATGTTTGCTTTCCCATGTTGGCCTGAGTTGGATGAAAACTTTTTAAGGCAGTTTTCTATGACCAGATGCCCTTCCTGTCCTCAATTCTGACCTATTTTTCAAGTAAGAGATATCTTATTTCACATGTTTTCGAAAGTGTAAACTGAGTGGACAACTTGTTAGCAGAAGTAACAGCAACAACATACAGATACACTTGCACAATACAAATGTACACACACACACACATACACATGTACACACAAACATGCACACAATGTGCTTCTTTTAGTTTCCATCTGTCAAATCCACTCACAAGGACTTGGTTGGCTTGGAGCTATAGTATAAGATGTCATAAGTGGGACAGAACCTGAAACTATGTAGTTAGGAAGTAAACCCCCTAACCACAGAGCCATGCTTATACTATATAGTTGTATGTATATATGTGAGTGTCTGAATGTATATGTAAATGTGTGTGTGATTGTGTGTGTGTGTGTGTGTGTGTGTGTGTGTGTGTGTGTGTGTGTGTGTGTCCCCTTATTTGAGTTATTTGATCTGAGAATAAGGCCCAAGGGTTATGGCCATCACATAGAAAAGAAACAGCCAAGCCAAAGTTTCCAAAAGGTTAAGCAATTTGTGAAATGTTTAACAAACACAGTTGTTTCTGTGACGGAAGTTTACAGTGAAAGAAAAAAAATACAAAATAGAGTTTGAGCTTATTTAAATGGTTGGTAAGTGTTTAAGAAAATGGTGGTGGTGGTGGGTCTGTGAATGGGGTGTATGCAGGATATCAGAGAGAAGAGGCGAGTGGATGTTGTGGTAAAGTGAGGCAGCTGTGAAAACATTCCTTTCCTTAACTGTTCCTTACATCTATCTATCTATCTATCTATCTAATGTGCATTTATCTATTTATATTTATGTATGTATAATATATGTGTGCGTGTTTATGCATGTATAATATATGTATGTATATACATACAGATACACTTGCATGGAAATATATATATATATATATATATATATATATATATATATATATATATATGTATGTGTGTGTGTGTATGTGTATATATATATATATATATGTATGTATATATGTAGCCTTTAGCCTTGCAAGTTATAAGATGACCTTCACTTATGTTGGTGTCATGAAAAAAGCACCCACTACACTCTAAGGTGGTTGGCATTAGAAAGGGCATTGCATGGTACCTTGGGTAAGTGTCTTCTACTATAGTCTCAGGCTGACCAAAGCCTTGCAAATAGATTTGGTAGACATAAACTGAAAAAAGCCTGTTGTATATATATATATGTGTGTGTTTGTCGCCCACTGCCACTTGACAACTGGTGTTGGTGTGTTTACATCCCCATAGTAGTTCAGCAAAAGAGCCCGATAGAATAAATACCGGGCTTAACAAAACATGAGTACTGGAGTCACTTCATTCAACTAAAAATTCTTCAAGTATGGCCACAATCTAATGGCTGAAACAAAGGATAAAATATTCCAACACCATCACTGTCTTTCCGAGTTCTGCAACACTTCACATGGAGTTTTTGGTTCTCCAAAGTCATCTTGGTGTACAAGTCAACCTACCTTTTTAATAACAGTAAATTTTAGTCTGAAAGTTCAACTCGTTTGCCAGAAAACAGGATATAAATATGCTTCTGCTTTACAATTGTCCAATTGAGCTGTCAGAATTTTACACACCGATCTCAAATTGCATCCATACGAAATGATGGTTGTTCAGGAACTTCATGAAAGTGATTGAGAAAAACAGCCTGGCATGCTGTGGGAGGTATTCTTGTCACATACTGTACAAGAATGGTCAGTAGTTGGTGTCATAATAGTGGAAACTGTCTATGTCCTAATGTCCATATAGTCACACTGACCACTGTCTGTGTATATATTCATACACATATAATCACACTGTCCACAGTCTAGCTAATATATATTCATGCATGTTTAATCACACAGTCCACTGTTTGTGTATGTATACTCATACTGTCCTCTGTGTGTGAGTATATGTTCATGCGTATATAATCACACTGTGCACTGTGGGTGTGTGTCTATATATTCATGCATATATAATCACACCGTCTGTCTGTGTATATATTCATGTACACATAATCCCATTGGTCACCAGTCTGCATATGTATTCATGCTTATAGTCAGACTGACCTGTACTTATCATCACAGTGACCACTGTCTATATCTATATACCCATACATATAGTCGTACTAGTCACCACCCCTGCCATCACCACTGCTGTACATCAGCAAGAAGTATGTAGAAAGAAATGTTGTTATTGTTGCTGTGAGAGGTAGGTGTTTTGGGTGGGGGTGTAGGGAAGAAGTTTCTTCTCACAGATATTTTCATCTACCTGTAGGATCAGCTTTATCAGTGGCATTCTGGCAATGGTGGTGGTGGGTGGTGGCAGAGATGCAGTGGTAGTAATAGTAGTAGTAAAGTTAGAAGGTGCGCAATAAAGTTTTCTAGCAAGTGTGGGGTGAGAGGGAAAGGAAAATGAAAACAGAAAGAGTGAAGACAAGAGAGAGGGAGAGAGAGAGAGAGAGAAAGAGAGAGAGGCTGTTCAAGTTAATAAATATTCCCTCCCCTCTATATCATCACCACCACTCTTACGCCACTGCCAAACTGTAATTTAAACCCATAGACAGGAGTTTACTGGAAACGTAGGTGTATATGTCTATGTATAGACTGTATATGATGTATTTAAAACTTTGAAAACAGCAAACTGATACACACACACACACACACATTTGTGTGTGTGTGTGTGTGTGTGTAATCATTTCTACATCTGCTTTTCCATGCTGGTATGGGTTGGTTGTTTTAAGTTTGAGTTATTAAATATAATATGGCAGAATTGCATAAGCAACAGACCACAACTGGCAGCAAAGAAGAAGAAATCCATGGCAAGCTGGAATGGTTACAGCTGGTTGTAGCAGCCAACACAAGGCCAATAAAGGGGAGGGGGTGGTGTATGCTACAGTGTGGATCACAGCAATCGCCCTGGTAATATCAATGTTGTTCAGAAATGATGGAGAAGGCAACACAACCCAAGATTGCTGAGAGCTTTCAGGCCTCCAGTCGATATATTGATGAAATACCAGCTATATATATAGAATAGGTATGAGAGTGAGTATGTATGCCACATAGACTGGCATTCAGCAAGAAGCAACTTGAAAGGAATTGCCATCAATTAAGGCATCTGGCAATGCAAACACTTCATCCTCAAAAATGGAAATAGTTATTATTTGCTATTTAGTACAGACAGACAGACAGACAGACACACACACACACACAAGAAGACCCATCAAGCCAAGTGAAATCATAGTTGTGGCAGATACTGGTGTTACGCAACTGACACTGTTGGCATGTAAAATCACCCATTACACTCTTGGAGTAGTGGGCGTTAGGAAGGGCATCCAGCAGTAGAGACCATGCCAAACTAGACTGGAGTCTAGTGTAGCCCCTCAGCTTACCAGCCCTGGTCAAGTGATAAATATATATTATATATATAAATACGTGTGATATATATATATAAATGTGTGTGTGTGTGTGTGTGTATGCATATGCTGCATGCAGAAAAATACATATATACACCATCTATATACACACATATGTACAGTGCTGTATGAATATGTGTTAATGTGTAGGGGTGTAGATTTGTTATTTTTGTCTTAGTTTTAATGCTTTATTTTCATATTGTCATGGCTAAACCATTTGCGTGATGGGTGTGAGAGAGAGAGAGAGAGAGAGAGAGAGTATGTGTGTGTGTGTGTGTGTGTGTGTGTGCATGCATATGTGAGAATGTGTGTGTGTGTATATGTATAAAAGAATGTGTGGATGAGAGAATGTGTGAGAGAAAAAGAGAGAAAGAGTATGTGAGTGTGAGAGAGTGAAAGTGTGAGTGTGAGAGAGAGAGGAAAAAGAGTGTGTGTGTGAGAGAGAGCATGTGTGTGTGAGAGAGCATGTGTTTGTGTGAGAGAGTGTGTATGTGAGAGAGCGCGTGTGTGTGAGAGAGAGAGAGTAAGAGAGAGAGAGAGAGAGAGAGAGAGAGAGAGAGAAAGAGAGAGATAGAGGGAGAGATAGAGGGAGAGAGATAGAGAGAGAAATAGAGAGAGAGAGAGCAAAAGACAACAGTGTACTGGGTGTGCTGAATGGAGATACAACTACCAGCAGCAACAAGAACAATCACAACATACAACAATAGTAACAACAATAACAGGTGCTCAGCAGAATTCCTCAGTAAAGGATTGTCAGAGGAAGGATCCAGTTTAACAGTGATAAGGCAGGCATTCCCTCCTCCCCATCCCCCCTCCACACTTAAAGCACTAAAGTAGTGGCTGTACACACTGGTGGTAGTGGTTGTGGTGGTGGTAAGAGTTATAGTAATAGAGCTACTAGAGCTGATGAAATACACCATCACCACCACTACAACTAATACTACCACTACCACTATATACATCAAACAAATTAGAACCCTGTATGAGACCTCATTACACACACACACACACACACACACACACACACACAAAAGCAAGATTGCTAGTTTATATTTTCTGCAGCACAACACACCAGTGATAGCAAACGCACACACACAACACAATCAGAGTCACCATTGTTTTAACAGCCACTATTCCATGCTTCCATGGGTCAGTCAGAACTTGTCAAGACAAATTTTCTATGGCTCGATGTCCCTCCTGTTGCTAACCTTCACCTGTTTCTTCATGGCCAAGGTCAGGTACGTTTTTTGCGGAAGACTGGAAAGAAACAATTTTGCCTCTATGATGATGATGCTCACGTACAACCATCATATTATGCACACATGCATACACAGGGCTTCCTTCAGTTTCCAGCTATCAAATCCACTCACATGCGCTTTAGTAGAATAACAGCTATAATAGAATAACAGCAGAAGACACTTGCCCAAAGAACCACACATTTTCACATTGAGATGTCTGTATATCCAAATGTGTTTCTTAGGAGGTCTTTTTGTACTTTTAATGTGTCTATTACTGCCCTTGTGGCAATATAAATCATCATCATCATTATCACTATTTTGCAAGGGTTGAATTTGCCATTCATCCTTTCAGTGTCAATGAATCAAGTACCAGATGAACACTTAGGTCGAAGTAATCAACTTGTCCTCTTCCTTGAAATTGCTGGCCTTGTGCCAAAATGTGGAACTATTATTATTTTTATTATTATTGTCATTAAAGTGATCAGTCTTTATGTTCTGAGTTCAAATTCCGCCGAGGTCAACTTTGCCGTTCATCCTTTCAGGGTCAATAAATTAATTACCAGTGAAACACTGATGTCAGTGTAATCAACTAGTCCCCTCCTCCAAAAGTTCAGGCCTTGTGCCTTTAGTAGAAAGGATTATTGTTATTGTTAATATCATGTGACAGAATCGGTAGAGTGTCAGACAAGATGCCTTGGTTCATTTGTTCTACCCTTTTACATTCAGAGCTCAAATCCTGCTGAGGTCAAATTTACCTTTCATCCCTCTGGGTTCAATACAATAAAATACCAGTCAGGTACTGGGGCGGGGGTGAGTCAAAAGTACTGACCAAACCCTTCCCAAGTGTTGGCCTTGTGCCTAATTCAGAAACCACCGCTGTCTCCATTCCTAGTTGGGGTTTGTATAAACAGTGTGCAGTTGTTAATTGTAAGGAAATGAACCCCCAACTCCTTATTCCAAAGACCTGAGGACTTTAGATGAACAAAATTCTCTCAGTAGGATATTAAATAGTTCCAAGAACTGCTGCAGGTTTTTGTCTGGCGTTGATGTTTTATATTTTATTTGGAATTGTTTGAATTAGAATGGAAGCTGTGTTTCACCAGGAATTGACTTTACTACATCAACAATATTGCTAGCAGACTTTTGCACTTTTTCTCTCTCTTTATTTTCCCTCCCTCCAGCATTCTTCAGAGATCTTGAACTAACCTATATGTTTTAAAATACTTATCAATATTTTTTTTTTTCTTCACATTCCTCAAAGTAATATTCTGCTGTCTCATTCCCCCCCCTCCTTCCCTCCCCAGCCACTTCGCATGGATTTTCAAGTTTCTGCAAAATGGTGCCAACATGTAATTGAAAAGGTTGTAATAAAGAAGAGATGAAAAATATTATGGAACACCAACATGGAAATAATTAAGGAACACAGAACATAAAACGCCCTAACATTGATCCTTGAGGAAATAAACATTTTATGATTAACACTGACACACCTAGAAACCATATTATTATCTTTAGGACAGTAGAAGGTAGAATCGGCAAAGTAACAGTGTCTTGTTGTGTTGCAATAATAGTTGATGGTAGAGTCAGTAGAGCAACAATGTCGTATTATGTGTGTTCACATTTTGAGTTCAAGGTTAACTTTGCATTTCGTACGTCCTGGATCAATAAGAACAGGAGGCATAGAAGTCACTTAATGGAGTTGAATCAATTAACTATTTCTCTCCTACAAATGAAATATGTTACTTCAGGTCAGTTTTTTCCTCATTCTAACAATTCTGAAATCCTAACTTTGACAGTGGACTACATACTGTGGGTGGGTATAACTGATTTCTTTGCCCATACACCCCACTCCTCACCAACAAAAAAAAGACCTAGAACAGAAATGACCATGGAAGGATGATGAGCGAGGATAACCTTTGTAATATTTCAAAGTAAAATAATAATGGTTTCAAATTCTGGCACAAGGCCAGCAAGTTTGGTGGTGGTAGTGATGGTGATGGAGGGGGGGGGGTCGATCCCACTTCCCACTCACCACCCCCAGAGCTAACTGGTACTTATTTTATCAACTCCGAAAGGATGAAAGGCAAAATCGACCTTGGCAAGTCAGACACAATGCTTAGCAATGTTTCTTCTGGCTTCACATTCTGAGTCCAAATGACACCAAAGTTTGACTTTGCTGCTCCTCCTTTCAGGATCGATAAAATAATATATTAGTCAAGCACTGGGGTCAATGTAATCAACTCCCCCGCCACATAATTTCAGGCTTTGTGCCTATAGGAGAAAAGATTCTTCATCTTTTTCTTTTTCTAATCATTATTATTATTATTATTATTATTATTATTATTATTATTATTATTACCACCATTGCAGAGAGGAAAGAAAAGCAGATAAGACTAAATACTTTGCCATCTTTCTTTCCAAGCCCATCATAGGCTTTCTTTTACTTTACTAAATCACTCCGAAATGTTACAATAATGGGGGCCCAAGGAAAAACGTTTACTTGATGTGGCCCCATCCTCTATGGCTGTGTGTCCCTTAGAAAAGATCAATTGAAACAAAAACTGTAAAAATAGCTGGAAAGCAATTAGTGAAGCATATGTGTGTGTGTGTGTGTGTGTGGAATGTGTGTGTGTGTGTGGAATGTGTGTGTTTAGTGGTGTGTGTATGTGTAGTGGTGTATGTGTGAGTTTTTGTTTAGTGGAGAGGAGTGATCGAAGGACAAAGTCTGTGCAGAGAAGAGATGTGTTGTTATTTTTAGCGATAAGTCAACCTTGATCAAGCTGACCTATGATCAGAGGCAATGCAGCCATGACCACCCTCTCATTTTTTTTTTCCTACATACAGTCTATCTAGAAACACATTGACCAATATGTACCCTTTTTTTCGTTGTTTGTTTTGCTTTTCCTAAAGCAACAAAATGATTAAAGGGTCAATTGACTGGTATTTCTAGCAGGTCAAGTTCCTGTGTGGGCTGACGAAAAGAACAGTCAAATGTTGGAACACTGAACAATATTGGGACAGACAAACAGACAGACAAGAGCAGCAGCAGCAGCAACAACAACAACAGCAGCAGCAGTAAGTGACTGCCTTATAGCTATATTGATCTCTTTAGCCTCTGCCAGCACCACCAGCACCACCAGCACCACCGCAGCAATGATGAATCTCTCTTCCTCCATAATGCTTTAGTTACTCATACTGAAGAAATTGGCAGCTGATTCAGCAACGAAATTCATAGCTCCTCCCCACCTCCACCCACTGACAACAAGGTTTCACTTAGGACATCACAACCAAAACCACCACCACCATCACCAATCCTATGGTAACGGGGAAACACAGAGATGGGGAGGAGGGAAGAATAGGGATGCTGTAGGGGGCAAAACACCTTCAAGTTTCAATACAATTCACACAGGCAAACAGACTGAGTCAGATATGACTGCATGTATGTGTGTGTGTGTGTGTGTGTGTGCATGTGGGAATGCATGTGTACACACATACACATGTGCACACTTGGATATGCAGCCATTGATAAAGGGACAGAAATATGCAAATTCACACATATATGCACTGAAAAAGCCCAATGCACTCATAAAACAACAAACATGCACACTGAATATTCATTCAAGCATGCAAGTGCACAAAACAACATGGCGCTGGAAATATGTGGTTTCTGGTACATAGTGTTTATTTTGGAGTGACGGGAATGGGGAGTCTTGAACCAGGGCATTATAGTGCTCTTTCTCCCCTATATATATATATATATATATACATATATATATATATAGCATATATATACATGCAAACATTTGTATGCATATATGTGTATGCGTGTGTATATATGCAGATATATATATATGTGTATGTATATATGTATGTGTATGTATATACGTGTGTGTATATATATATATATGTGTGTGTATGTATGTATGTATGTATGTATGTGTGTGTATGTATGTGTGTATATATATATATCCACCTGTAAATAGTATGCATATAATCATCAACTTCATTATTTTTATGTATGCTTTGTTTTGTTTTTTTCCCAAGCTTGTGTGGGATGGTGCAAGGCTTCTTGAGGAATCACTCTACAGCAGGATGCCTTTCCTGATGACAACCTCTACTTGTTTATTCAGGTACAGTACTTTATTCCATTGGTTTTTGCATCAAGATGCTGACCATGACATTTATTTGGGGGTCTATCAAACATTGCAACACAAGCTCTGATAATATGATGACACACAGACAAGCAGACTCCCCACATATTTTTTCCTAACCAAAATACACTCATAAAGGATCAACTAAACCAATGTGTTGTGAGTGAAATGCCACTTGTTCAAGGTACCTAATAGTGAGATTGAACCTGACACCAAGGAATTGCAAAGGCAGCTTCTTAAATCACTGCCCGACAACTGGAGTTGGTTTGTTTATGCCCCTGCAACTTAGCAGGTTGGGAAAAAGTGATCGGTAGAATAAGTACTGGGTTTACAAAATTAAATACTGGGGTTGATTTGTTTGGTTAAACCCTTCAAGATGTACCCCAGCATGTCCATAGAATAATGACTGAAAGAAGTTAAAAGATTTATATAAATATATATATATATATATATATATATATATATATATATATATATAAATATATATATATATATATATATATATATATATATATATATATATATATACACACATACATACATAGAGAGAGAGGGGGAGAGGGAGGGAGAGACAAAGGAAGATACATGCATACAGAGGTGAGTGTACAAGTGAATGACAACAAAGGTCCTCAGGATGTACTGCAGGAGCTGAATATATTTATTGACAAATTGACTCAACTGTGCATTACTCAAAGTTTCATGAAGGAGCAGCTAGTTCATCAGATATCTCGAGTCCATGTCGGACACTAGACATCTAAGGGTGTGTATGTACATAAAGGCACCACACCAATGTTTAATAAATATTTAATGCCTAACAGAACTAGTATGCGCATATAAATACATATGGACATAAGTATATTTACATATGTGTGTGTGTGTACATATATATATATATATATATATATATATATATATATATATATATATATATATATATAAATATATATATATACATACATATGTACATAAGTATATTTACATATGTATATCTATCTATATATATATATGTACATACGTATATATATGTACATATGTAAATATGAACATATATAAGTACATACATATGTTTATGCACGTACGTATGTACACACATATATATGTATGTACATACGTATATATATATATATATATATATATATATACATGTATATATGTATGTACGTACACATGCAAGCTTTCTCTCTCTCTCTCTCTCTCTCTCTCTCTCTCTCTCTCTCTCTATATATATATATATATATATATATATATATATATACATACATACACACGCACGTACACGCACAAGCTCTCTCTCTCTCTCTCTCTCTATATATATATATATATATATATATATATATTATATATATATATATACATATGTACACACACACACATACACATATATATATATATATATGGAAAGAGTAAGAGAGAGAACATATATTAAGTTAAAATAAAATGAAAGTAGTTTAAAGGATGGCAGTTAAGATTTTATATTAAGAAAAAAAAAAAAAACTGGAAAGAAAGGTTTACTCATTCATTTCTAATATACAACATAATTAAAAATACATAAATGCTATACATATATCTAAATACACTGTAATCGTGTGAGTAAAAACCATAAGAACCACGTCCAAGCTTCAATAGACACTTCCTCAAAGTTCTAGACTAGAAATGTGCGACGCAAAAATGCATTATGGTGGAATATTTTGACATCATTTGTATAGATATGTATGTGTGGGTCTATGTGCAGATATATATATATATATATGTGTGTGTGTGTGTGTGAGTTTTAATGTATCTTTTCGTATCTTTGTATGAGTATGTGTTCATTGTGTGTGTGTGTATGTATATATATATATATATATATATATATATATATATATATATATATACTTATGTATGTGTGTGTGTGGTCATGTTCATAATTGTGTGATTACGTGTTTATTGTGCAAACAGATGTGTATGTGTTTGTGTGGGTGTGTGTATATGTATATGCATCTGTTTATGTGTGTGCGGGTGTATATTTTTTAATATATACACTCATGTTAGTATATATTTAAAGCATGTGTATATGTTTATGTTTTTAAGTGTGTATAAGAATGTGCATATATAGACCAGCATGCAATGTTTGTCTGTCTGTCTCCGAAGTCAGACTTTACAATAACAGACACCTCCCCCACTCCACTTTTATGTTTCACCTCATTCTATCTCAAGAACATAATTCACAGGTCGGTGGCAAGGGGGAACGGCATACAGGGGGGAAGGGTGACCTATTTTGAAGGGTTACAGGAACTATAGCTTTACGAAGATGATGATGAAGATGGTGGTGGCTATGGTAGTGACAGTAGTATTGATGGTGGTGGTGGTGGAGGTAGTGTGGCAATGATCGTAGCAATGGAAATGATGATGGTATTAATGATGGTAGTAATGATAATGATAATAGTAATGATGCTGGTGACGATGATAATGGTGATGATGATGATGATGATGGTGATAAGGATGATGATGATGAATAGTATGATGGTGGTGGTAACGATGATGATGATGATGGTGGTGGTGTGAAAGCTGAATCAAAACAGTTTTAATAAACAAAGAATGAAGGAAAACCAGGACGTTGAAATTAGAATTCAGTGAAGTGTGTCACAGGTGAGAAATGGATGTTGATCTGTAATTGAAACTCAGTGAAGTGCGTAAAAGGTGAGATTCAGAAGGTGACGTACCATATTGATGGAGGGAAACATGACTAATAATGATTATCACAGGAATTCAATGAAGCATGACACAGGTGAGTGTCATATTGCCTTACTTTATCATAAATACAACACAAGAATTACCAAATCCTTAAAGGAACAATGTGTGTGAGACACAGACAGAGACAGACATACACAGAGAGATGGTGACAAGAATTCACTGAAGTGTAACGTAGGTAACTAAGAGAAGATGTTGCTGAGAAGTCACTGAAGCATGGTCAACACAGGTGAGATATTTGACAACTCTACAATTTACCTTGAAGCCAGACTGGTCGCGATAGAACCATGGATACGTAGTCCGGTAGGAGACGTGTTGCATGGTGCCGTACTCTGCCGGTACTGGTGTGACGCAGTAGTGCAGACAATGTGCAGCTAGCTACACTGTCTGGATGTGGTTATGTGTGCGTGTGTGTGCGGGGAGAGAGAGGTGAGAAAGAAGCAATACCAGAACAGACATCTCTACACCCCCTCCCCACCTCTGCCCCACTACATTATCTTACAGAACGGAGAGATGGAAATTCTAGCAGTATTGATTTCTGTAGCAGCAGCAGCAGCAGCGAGTGGGTGGGGGGAGCATTAGTTGTTGCAATGGTATTTAGAGACAGTGTTGGAGATAGAGGGGGGGGGGGCAGCATGTAATGGCATCATCGCATGTCACCAGAATGCGATGGCGGCGGCAGCGGTGGTGGTGGTGACAGTAGTGGTGGCTGTGATGGTGGTGGTGGTGTTAGGGATGAACACAGTGGTGGTAGTGGCGGTGATGGTGGTTATAATGAAGTTGGTGATGGTGATGATGGTGATGATGGTGCTAGTGTCAACAGTGTCACCCTCACATTTCACCACAAATCCTCACAATGAGTCAATTACATTGAAATATTTCGTAACAGCCAAAATTACCACCTGTATCTTTGTGTGTGTGTGTGTGTGTGTGTGTGTATGTGTATATATACATACATACATATATATATATATATATATATATATGTATATGTAATACACACAGAATTTATCTATCTATCTATCTATATATATATATATATATATATATATATATATATATATATATATATATATATATAGAGAGAGAGAGAGAGAGAGAGAGAGAGAGAGAGAGAGAGATAGATAGATAGATAAATTCTGTGTGTATTACATATATATATATATATATATATATATATATATATATATATGTATGTATACACATATATAGATATATAGATTGATAGGTATGTCTATAAACACAGAATTGTATACTTGTATGTGTGTTTGTATATCTATCGATTTATCTATCTATACATACGTACATACATACATACATACATACATACATACATACACACACACAATTTTATTTCTCACAAAAATTAGTGTGGTAATAGTAGTAGTGGTATTGTTATAATGAGGTGGTTGTGTGGGCAGTAGTGAAGTGGTGGTAGTGGTGGTGGTGTGGGTGGTAGTGTTAAAGGCATTGGTCATAGCAATGTGGGTGGTGTTGGTGGTGGTTGTGATGTGATTGGGCTGTGAATGGTATAATACCAGCCACACCACCAACGAACCATACCATCACCACCATCATCATCATCATCATCACAACCACCACCACAACCATCACCACCCACACTATTACTGTAACATTTGATGAAGGTGTGGCTATATTGATATGAAACTGTCTCAGGACCTTAGGAGGGGGGGGAGTGGGTACAACAGATAGAAAAGAAATGAGAGAGGGAGGAGGATAAGTGCTGAAGGAGGAGGGGGTAAACAATGAGTCAGAGATGATAATAATAATAATAATAATAATAATAATATATTATAATGTAGGGGCTAGCAAATAAGAAGGGAGAGAGTTAAACCTTAATGTAGAGTGTTAGTCCCCAGAAATAAAAGGTTTTAACTTTAGCTGGATTCGAACTCACAACTCACTATTGTATAAGCTATTCCTTTTCTCCCTATTACCACCTTCCTACCCCTAATACCCTGTGATACAGTAACCATGACAACAGTGTGTAATACTGACTTATTTAGAAACAGGAGTGTTGTAGCACCATCAACACCACCACCATCTTAGCCATACAAGATAAGTTGTTTAGCCCAAGGTCAGCTCAGAGCCAGTAGACCTATAATCAAAGACGTTCCAGCCATGATCCTCCTGCCTCCTTTGTACATGAGGAACTATATAAGTTCCGTGTATATTCCCATACTTAAAACAGTAAACATGCAATTGGAAAATTTGGTGGGTATTTTGGAAGGTTGAGTAACAATCTAGAGGCTGCCTAACTGACCAAATATATGAGGTGTTATGTGGTATATAAGAATGTAGAGAGAGTGTATAGTTTACAGCATTTAGTTGCTGGAACAAAAATCAACCAGAGAAAATTCATAGAGTTTTTACTGCTTTTGGTAATGAAAGGCCTCTCTCTCACAGTGAAAGGCAGATTGTATGATGCTTGTGCACAAATAGTAATGCTACATGGTAGTGAAACATGAGTGTAGAGGACATGCAAAAACTGTAAAGAAATTAAGCTAATATGCTCCACTGGATGTGCAATGTCAGTGTGCATGCATGACAAAGTGTAAATGTGTTGAGAGAAAAGGCGAGAATAAGAGGAATCGGATGTAGTCATGCAAGAGAGAAAACTGTGCTGGTGTGGTCATGTGACATGTATGAATGAGGGTAGCAAGCATAAAAAAAGTGCCAATTATAAAATGTGGATGTGACCTGTGAAAGATGGAAACCCAGAAAGATGTGGGACAAAGTAGCAAAGAATGACCTCCAAATGTTTAGCTTCACAGAAGAGATGACATAGGACTGAGATGATTGGCAATTCTGTACTCAAGAAGACATGTCCATCTTAACAAATGAATGAAGTCCTGAAAGTGGTTGATGTTCATAGCTCCACACTCACTCTGTCTGTGTCAAGCCTCATCCACAACTCATCTTCCTAACACTCCATTTCTCTTCTAACTACGGTACTATTTACTAAGCTGCTGTAAAGTTCTATGAGAGCAGAACTGCACGTATTTCATCCCCATTTTTGTGTCCCCAGCCAAAGCAGATACTGGACTTCAACGCAGCCCCTCTGGCTTGATAAATCCTGTCAAGCAGTCAACCCATGCCAGCATGGAAGACTGATGTTAAATAATGATGATGATATAAATACATAAATACATATAATAGACTACATACATAGACATAAATACAAACTCACACACACATATATATAATTTAAGGTGCTTTGAGGTATGGATGTGAATGGTATGTCAATGTATATAACTGATATAAAACAATATTGTGTGAGTGTGCATGTATAAAACAATGATATAAGTTCTATAAAACAATGTGGTTATATCTACCTGCAGTTGACCGAGTTCAACAAAGTCATAATGGAAGTGGGCACATTCTTCTAGCTTGGGAAACCGGGTCGAACCATCAGAGAGACTGTAAAAGAGAGAATATATTAGATGTAGATATATGTGTGTGTCTGTGTGTATATATTTATATACATACATACACACACACTCAAACATACACACAAATAATTTAGTTATATTTGATTAAGGAAACCGGGTTAAACCACCAGATAGACTGTAAAAGAATATATTATTAGATACAGATGTGTGTGTACTCACACACAGATATATATATATATATATATATATATATATATATACACACACATACACACACACACACAAATACATAGATACATATATATTGTACACACATACATATACATACATATGACACTAGCAGCATTGCGAAACTTAGAGAAACAAACTGTGAAGATATAAGCTTCAACTAAGCATTCACTGTTACAGGAAATCAATACTGAAACTATTGATGTCATCAATAATTCACCATTTAGATTATTGATATTTAAAATTTCAGAGTATATAATCTTCCTCTTCATCATCATCATCATCACCACTACCATCACCACCACCATAATATAATAATTAAAAACAGTAACTTGATGACATTAATACTTCAACAGAATTTAGTCTCTGCTATCACCATAACCATCTTCCCCATTCGCTGTGACCTCTTACCACACCAAATACTCATCAGCTTATGGTGTAACCTATTTACAGCCAGGTGGATGGTGTCATTTACGGTTTAGGGTTCTTGACAAAGAGGCAGCACACCTGTAGCAGTAATTTACTTGCCAAGTTAATACCTTGACACCTATGGGAGTATCCAAACAGAGGGTATCAAACGGAGATACAATAATACTGTTCTATAATTGCCCACAGGCATATAGCGTAATGGTTAAGAGTGCAGGCTACTAACCCCAAGGTTCCGAGTTCAATTCCAGGCAGTGTCTTGAATAAATAATTATAATAATAACATCAGCAAAAAATACCTTAGGAATGAGAACCCAGAGTTGGGTTGAAAATTCTACTGGACACCTGATGAAGGCCGGAGAGTAAGTCAGCTGAAACATTATGGTAATAACAAACAAGATGAGGCCACATATCTGTCCAATGTAAATAATGTAGAGATACAATAAGATCACATCAGACTGAAAATAGCAAGACAGCCCTGTGTGTGTGTGTATGTGTGTGTGTGTGTGTGTGTGTGTAGATAGACAGACAGATAGTAGAAAGGACACCATAATGCAAAATGGAAATCTGTTGGACAAATGTATTTATCACCTACATTTATATATGCCCTTTATATATAACCCATTATATATACCCTTTATATACAACCTATTATATAACCTTTATATTTAGCCTTTATATATATCCATTATATACAACCCTCTATACATATAACAGTCATATATATCCCATTATATCCAAGCTATACCACCAAGGAAAACAGACGTTAACTGTTGATGATCACACACACTTTTTGCTTTACACCCAATGCAGTATGCTAAGTCAGTGAAGTAATGAAGTTAACTGCTACACTGCCACTCAACTTAATTAGAAATATCAACAAAATCTCTGTCAGATCAAACCTTAAAAAAGGAAGGTTACACTGGCCAATGTAATCCTAGATACATTATGTTACAAGGAATATATGGCACCTGCACAATTAAGGATCAGACTCTACTGACCACTAACAGGTGCACGTACCATAGCAATGCTCCCTCTACAATCATAAACATTACAAGTGTCAACAGAGCCACTGTTCGGTCAGTGAGTTGAGGGACCATTAAAAGCAGACATGTCAAGAAGATTAAAAGATTCCACCTGCACTAGCCAAACAATGGTTTGATGGATGACCACCTATGTATGAGATGTTTGCAAAAATTGGTGTTGGGTGGTGTGAGGGGCTAAACAAGACCCAGCTCTGGGTTTGGAGAAGTTCTTCTTCAAATATGGAAACTGAAGTGAAATTCTTTGAAAAATAAAAGCCAAAAGTGGTCACAGTTGTTACTGTGGTTCAACTCAAAGCAAATCCTGAATTCCTGCTATGACCATCCCATTCTTTATCAGGACTGAGAAATATCAAGGACTACATTGTCCAACATGGTTTTAAAACAGCAGGATGTAACACGAGAGGGATCTGATTGCTACTTCTAGCACTTTAAAGTGATCATGTAGTGGTTCTCTACATGGTCACTTAATAAGATTCTCTTTCCCTCCTCTGGATAAATGATGGTGGTGGTGGTGTTTGGTGTTGGTGGAGATGGTGAGTGGTGATAATGTTGTTGTTAGTGGTGGTAGTATTTGAACACGGTGATGGTGGTGGTAGTGATAGTGGTGTTGGTAGTGTTGGTGATAGTGTTGTTATTTATGGTGGTGGTGGTAGTGGAGGTAGTGATAGCATTGTTGTTGTTGCTCTTGTTGGTGGTGATGCTCAGTGAAAAACTATTTCTAAACACAACAAAGAATATTGATCAAAAATTGATGGGTGTTATTTAGAGTAGTGGAGGGTGGAGAACTCCACAACAAACCAAACCAATCATTTATTCTCTCCAACTGATTCCAGAGACAATAATGTCCACCGAAACATAAAGGACAACAGCACTGCCAGTTTGTGCTTTAGATTCGCTGGTTTTTGTTTATTGCAAACATTAAAACCCACTGGTTGTCTTCACTACAACATCACATCACATATTTTTGTAAGTGCATCATCAGATGCACCACGACGACGACGACGACCACCACCACCACCACTGCCGCCACCACCAACACCACTTCTACCTAAACTGCCACCACCATCATTACCACTTCTACCACAACTGCCACTGCCACCACCACCACCACCACCACCACCACCACCACCACCACATCACTATTGCCAAGCTTCAGGCATTATTTAATCTAAGATTCCTCGTAAACAACAGTACCCCACCCCGCCGAATCTCAACTTCTTCACCCACCACCACTTCCACCCACATATACCTGTCCTGGCCTTAAATCAGGTATTTCAGTCAAAATAGTTACCCCTTGCAGCCCTGCCCTAAATAATCTCACTATCTCCAACTCAGACATTCTGCCAACTTTTTCACTATTTCATAATCACTGCATCTTCTTGTTTGGCTCTAAGCAAAACTTTCGTAGAGTGGTGTTTCGTTCTGTTGGCAGGTATGGGCTGTGGCAGTGGCTGCAGTGGTGGTGTTGGTGGTTGTGGTGATGGTTATCATTAGGGGTGGTTGTTTGTAGTGGTGGTGGCGATCATAGTGATGATAGTAGTGATGATGAAGGTGGTGGTGGTGGTGGTTGTTGATGGAGGTGAAGATAGTGGTAGTAGAGGTAATTGCAGCAGTGAAGGTGGTAAAGATGGAAATAATAATAATACTAATGATAGCAGAGCTAATAACAATGGTAATGATAGCAGACTTAATAGTAATCATGATAGCAGAGCTAATAGTAATGATAGTAACTCCAAATCTTTAAGGTTTCCAAAGGAAAAATGTTTGGGTTGATGCCTTTCTAAAAAGTGGGACAAGCTGTTGCAAACAAGAATTGAAACTGAATCTCCAGATTTAGCTGGTCTTATAATGCCTCACAGATAATGCCACACCACACACATACACACATTGTTTCTAATATAAGCACAATGCCAGCAGTTTTAAGGGGAGGGTATTAATTGTTATCATTCACTCTCGTACTTGATTACCCCAGAGGGATGAAAAGCAAAGTTGATCTTGGCAGGATTTGAACTTTGAATGTAAACAACCAGAATAATCCTTTCTAGTGCAGGCACAAGGTCTGAAATTTGGAAATAAATGGGTTGTGCTCAATTGGACCTTAAAGGTCAAAAGAAAAAGTTGACCATGGCACCAGCACTAACAAAAGATAAAGTCAACCATGGCACCAGCACTAATGCGATCACCAAATAACTTGTAGGACAAGGGTCTCAACTGGGTGAGTAGAGTTGTACTACCAAGAGGTGGCTTTATGCCAGGTGATGTGAGGTTCACGTATGATAGAGGTACAGAAACAGGTGTCTTACAGGAGAGGAAGTACGTGGTTACCCTAGTTGAGGAAAATAAAAGATGTTGAAGAGATGTCAGGATCTTTTTATAATGAGATTTAGTTTGAAGAATAAGTCTACCTAATCATAAGTATCACTGAATGGCACAGTCTCCCAGCCCGTAGTCCATTCCACTTTACAGCAACACGAGTGACTATGATGTAGTGTTAAGTTCAACTGTTGTTGCAGGAAAGTTTATCTGTAACAGGTTTACTTCCTCTCCTTGGAGGAAGTGACTCTCTTCCAACAATTCCATAAACAATTTTCGAATCAAAATAATAATTCTAGAGAATTATATCTTTGCCAGCTGCTCACCAGCTTTCTAGTTAAAGATATATATACAGCTGGCTGAATTTCCATCTTGCCCAGAATACCAATCTGCTGGAAGCTGTCCAGAGACATGGTAAGTGACTGACGAGGGATTGCATATCTTAAACATATTGCTTCTCTAAGCATCTATACACTAAAGCTTCAATATTTAGCAATTAATATAGTAGAAGCCACAAAATTATTCAACATCTTTACCACAACTTTGACCACCTTTAAATTCAAAATCTCTACAGCTTATGGACATGCTTATAAAATCAAAACACATCGCAACAGCCATGACTTTCAGAAACACTTTCTTTCGTGTCTTTTTTGTGCCTGGTACTGCATCAGGGCATTTATTATCATTATTATTATTATGAAGGTGGTGGTTGGTAGAATTGTTAACATGCTGGACAAAATACTTAGTGGCATTTCATCAATCTTTATGTTTTGAGTTCAAATTTTGCTGAGGTCGACTTTGCCTTTCATCCTTTCGGGGTTGATAAATTAAGTACCAGTTGCGTACTGGGGTCGATCTAATCGACTGGCCCCCTCCCCCAAAATTTAGGGCCTTGTGCCTAGAGTAGCAAAAAATCGTTAGCACGCTGGGCAAAAAGCTTAGCGGCATTTCATTTGTCTTTTACATTCTGAGTTCAAATTCCGCTGAGGTCAGCTTTGCCTTTCATCCTTCAAGGTCAATAAAATAAATGGTAGTTGAGCACTGGGGGTTGATGTAATCGACTTATCCCCTCCCCCAAAATTGCTGCCCCTGGGACAAAATTTGAAACCTTTATTATTATTATTATTATTATTCTTTTCTTAGTGGTAAATTCGGTGGTGGTAACTATAAGAAGGGTTGAGAAAGAATTTATAGCCTTCATGCCTGTCTTGCAGCAAGTTAATTCTAAACAAACAGGAGATCTAAAGAAAACAACAGATTTCATTGGTCAAAAGTCAGAATAGTTTCTCCTCCCACCCTCTTTTTCATCAACCACTATGGTCATGGGGTGTGGGCAGAGATGGTGTTATTGGTGGTGTTGGGTTTGTAGTTGCAGTTTGTGTTGGGTGGCTGTGTAGTGTTATTATTTGTGGCAGTGTTGTAGTTGTAGTTGGTGGTGGTGGTGACTACAATATTCCAGTAAATGTTGATTCTACAACATAAAACCTGAATATATTTTACTTATCATATTTGTATTCTTGCAGCAGCAGCAGCACTCCTATGTAGGTGATGTCATTAATGTTGAAGTGTCAATCTGCTGTTAATTATGTTGTGTTATATAACGATGGCATAAAATAGTTGGAGAGAGAGAGGGGGGGAGAAAGGGACTGGAAGAGAAGAGAAGAGAAGAAGGAAGAATAAATGACATTTTTTTTTTCTTTCTTGATGTATTTAAATGTCTGAAACAAAACTATTTCAGACATTAAAAATGGAACACACACACAAACACACATCTATACTAACATACATACACACATAAACACCTTCATGCATACATATACATACACAGATTCAACTACAAACACATGTACATGGATATACAAATGTACACACATCTACATATATATATATACATTCATATGCATCTCAAAATACATACACACACAATGAGATGTATAAATACACACACACAAGCCAGAAAGAACACAGTTAATCAGGAAATCCCAGTCACAACCGATTAAAGATGCTATGAGAATATACAAAACAGAAGTTTGATATGTAATAAGGGTATATATACATGTGTGCTTGATTATATGCAGACATACATACATGCATGAATGAATGCACACACACACCACTACCTTGTCAATGTGAAATTTCCAGTGAAAGTGATTTGCTTTTGGGTTAGCTAGGTTCTAAGTCCATTGGTGAGAAATTCAAAAGACCAGGAAAACATACACCTACATACAAAGTGCAAATAATTTTCCTGATTCAAACTAGTCCCAAATAGTTACTCCACCAACAAGAAGTAACAACACTTTGGATCTTTTGTTCACCATTGCTCCTGAAACTGTTATTAACCTCACTACCAAGGAACCTTTAGATGACTCTGATTATGCTATGATCATTGCCAATCTATCTCTTTTTGGCAGACACAAAAGAAACCATCACCTCCAAACTACTTGTTTTAATCAGAATAAAGCTGGCCGGGACTCCTATTGTAATGAGTTACATCACCCAAACTGACTTGAATTTACAATTCAAGAGATGTCAATAGTGTCCTTCAGTACAATCCTGATTCAATTTGAGCCACATGTGAAGCATAAATATCACATAAACCCATTAGAAATCTCAAAAGTACAATTCAGGAGACTGCAGTAGTTCAATTTGCCAGGGAAAAAAATAAGATGCTTACATAAAAGAGAGGATAAAAGAGAAAGGTACAACAAAATATCCAACCATATCAAGTAGTTGACTGAAAATTCAGTACTTAAATTCAAATAATGCATAGCAACCAACATGTATATTAAAGTGTTCTGGAAATATATTTGAAATAGAGAACTCACTATCCAGTTGGCTCTCTCTACAATCCTCACGCAAATTAGATTACTGATGATTCCATACAGTGCACAGAACTTATTGCCAAATACCATGCTGGCATTTTTACTGTTGGAACTCCAAATGTATCATCTTTGCTGCTACTGATACTAACTTCCATAACATCTGTTGAATTTACTTCTGGAATGCTGTGATGCCACCTTAAGTGTATACAAAACTATGCTGCTTCTGGTCTTGATGGTGCTACCTATCTGCTTCTTAAATACAATAGCCTCTTTCTACTGCGCCAGTTTTTACTCCTCTTCCAATTCTGCCCCAATAAATGTATTATTGCAGAACAGTAGAAAATTATTCCCCTGTTTAAAAAGAGTAACAGCACACCACCTGTCAGTTAACATCCAGTCAGTCTTACTAGCTGTATCACCAAATTGATTGAGTTCCTGTGTCAGAGAGACACTTAGGAACTTCTGGAACTCTCATAACCATCTGAAATCCCCCAAGGACCTATTCTTGGTCTCCTACTTTTTTTTTTTTTGTTGCACATATTAACAAAATAGATACCAACATGGTACCAACTGTGTTTAAAATAAGCAGACATTAAGTTGTACTTTGAGATGAAAAGAATGAATCTTATATGTTATAGATCTTTCCTGCAATCTCACTTGGACACAATACAACAATGGATTGCTGATTGGCAACTTATGCTGGCTGCAAACAAGTGTACAATTATATATTTGGGGACGAAAACTCAAAATTTACCTCCTCTCTCCACAACACTAACCTTAAGTCAGCTGGTGACTGTGATTTAGGCATTATTGTCTATAATGGCCTGCACTGGACAAACACCATTTCTAAAATCATAAAAAAGCTGAAGGCATCACACTCAGTGAGACCTTTGTCAGCAACTCACTGGTTATCTATTCAAAATTATGTATGGATAGAGATAATCCGCACCATCATTTTAGTGGCCATGTTTCCACAGATCAGACAGAATTCAGTGAGGCAGATTTCCTGCAAACAGATACCTTTCTTGTCACCAATTTCACAAGGTTATATTTCCCCATGGCTAGATACAATTTCAGAGAAGATTGGAAACAAATGACACCACTTGTATAACAGTGATGTTCATTTACAACTATTGCATGATGTCTAGACAAAGAGGCACAAACACACACATATTACAACCATACCTGCACATGCACAGGTTATATATCTATATATATACATACACATGCATATATGGGTACAGGACGTCACCAACAGTGCAAATAACATGAAATACATAAACTAACGAGTTATTTGCACTGTTGATGATGTCCTGTACCCATATGCATGTGTATATATATATATATATATATATATATATATATATATATATATATATATATTATTTAATTGACTGTGACACATCCATTTCCAAGTGTGTGTGTGTGTGTGTGTGTGTGTGTGTGTGTGTGTTGAGAGAGAGAGAAAGAGAGAGAGAGAGTTGTTACTACTTTTTGGGAGGGGAGTTTAAAACACACACACACACACACACAGCTAGATAGATTTGTGTGTATGTCTCTTCCTCTCACTAATTCACATGTCTATACAATTCACTCAAAGAGAATAATGAAAAATGAAAAAAAAAAAGAATTCTTTACAAATTTCACAACAGTGAAGTGAAGTGGGCTAGATTCTGAAAATGACTGTCAGTATGGGTGGGGGGAGGAGCAATACATATTGGGACATTAATAACTAATTCTATTGACAATAAACAAACACACACACACACACACGGCATTAGACACCCATACCAATGTTAAATATAACACACTGTGGCTGGTCATATCTGAGACCAGCATTCGGTGTATTGTTAACAATAATCAAGACTATTCACAGCTGTGACAATAAGCCTATAAAACAAATATTATGTGATATATTTGTGTACGTGTGTGTGTATATGCAATGTGCCATATGGGTGCATAAGAGTAAAGTGCACAAGGCTGACAGTGAATAAAGAGTTTGCCTGTGATAGCTGTACAGGGGTAAATGTACTGGGGCAGATGTACAGGGGTAGATGAACTGGGGTAGTTAGCCTTGAGAGAATTTATTAACGCAAAATAAATTCTTTGCAATGTTTAGTAGATGTTATAGTAGTTGATAACTTCTGTTACCTTGGGGACCTAATTAGCTGTGGAAAAGGTGTTCAAAAAATTTAGCAGACAGAGTAAGGAGTGAGTAGGAAAATGTTCAGAGAGGTATTATGTCTACTGACAAGGGATTTGTCACTCTGACTGGAGGGTAGATGGTATGATGCTTGTGTATGAACTGTGATGTTGCATGGTGGTGAGACATGAGCACTGCATGCAAAGGGTGTGTGAAGGTTGAAAATAAACAAGACAAGCAAGACAATTGAATACAAGAGGAATCAGTTGTAGTGAGCAAAAGAAACAGCATGTATGGATGGATGGATGGATGGATGGATGGATGAAGAAGTGGTAGGAGATCCAAGTGGTGAGGACAAGGGAAAAGGAAGATCAAGGAAGACAGGATCGTTTATAATAAAACTGGCCAAATCTGGCTTCTCATACCTTACATTACAATGGAGATTCTAAAAATAAGCAATTGTATCAATGAAATTTCAAAGCTTTGAGATAATGCATAATTCATTCAAAACAATAATCTGAATGCTAAAGTGTTAAGCTGATGTTTGGAATATAAATTACCATGTAACTTTGATGAAAGGTTTCAATTTAGAGCACTTTAAAACAGGATGTTTGTATCTTAGAACTGGAAGTGGTTTCAGGTTGGTATCAAAACGGTTAATACGAGCCCAGTTACTTCAAATATCCATCCAACCCATTCAATGTAAAGTAGGTCTTAAAGCCTTGTCAGTTCTGGTCTCACTCAAAACTAAACATGTGGCTATATTTGTTTACTCATTAACACTTAGCTTTCACTCCATCACTAATCACATGTAGCTGTGACAGGTAACAAACTGGCAACATGGAGGATATTAGTCAGTAAAAGATTAGGAGTGTGATAGCTGAGGTAACATGTGGTCATCATTGGTAAACAAGCAACAAGAGGAATGTGTAGTCATGGCAGCTGAATCAAATTCAAGAACATGTGGCCATGGTGACTGAACCAAGTTTGAGGACATGGAGGAGCCAAGACTACAAGGAAGATATAATATTGGTCTCAAATTTTGGCACAAGGTGAGCAATTTTGGAGGAAGAGGAAAGTTGACTACATTAACCCCAATGTCCAACTGCTATGTATTTTATCAACCCTGAAAGGATGAAAGGCAAAATTGACATCAGCAGAATTTGAACTCAGAACAAAGATGGACGAAATGCCACTTAGCACTTTGTCCGGCATGCTAACAATTCTGCCAGGAAGATGTAATAATACTGAGGTGACCGTTACTTGAGGGAGAAAGTAGGGACCAATTGAGGGATAGACACCTCCCCCTCACTGACCCTTTAACAGTCATTTCCATATATGGATAGTTATGTGGTGAAATAGTGATAGTAGGGGGTAAGGAAGTATACATAGAAAGGAAACTTGTAGAATGTTGGTATTAGACTGGTAGTGATTGTGGTGGGGGAGGACGATGTTAGATTGGTAGGTGGGGGACTTTACTTCCATATATGGTCAGACATGTTTTGGTGGATGGGGAAATTTTAAATAAGACCTCTAGGATAAACACAACATCTATGTACGTCTTCCTTTTCCGTTTAAACCCAGAGGCACATATGTAAGCCATATATATTATGTGTGTATATATGTATGTATATACATATACATATATATATTACATGTACACACACATATACAAATGTGTGTTTGGGGTGGGTGTATAATGTGTGTATGTATGTATAAAGGAGCAGGAGGAAGAGGAAATAGACTTAAAGGCAAACAGATGCACAGGCAGGCAGACAGAATGTATATAGAAAAGTATTTTTAGGGGAAAATATTTTAATATCAAAGTAACAGCAGCAGCAGCCATTGTGGAGATGATTGTATCATTGTTTACTAGTGTGTGTGTTTGTCAGACAATATATCTGATAGACAGTGTGTGTGTGTGTGTGTGTGTGTGTGTGTGTGTTATTGTGTTGTATTGTATTGTGTCTGTTTTGTGTTGTATGTATTGTGTGAATGTTAGTGATCGTGTGTTTGTGCATGTGAGAGAGTCTGAGTGTGTGTGAGTGTGTTTGTGTGTGTCCATCCAGGATTTCTGTTTTGTGGGGGGTGAGAGTGACTAGGATATGCGTGCATGTGTGTGTGTGCTAAAGTGGTTATCTCCAGTGAATTCCAACTCCACCTATCACCCCCTACCCTTACACCCCTCTTTTATAAACAACATCAAATGTTAAACAATATTTCTGTAGTTTTATTATCTTCATGTCACTGCTAGTCTGGCTATTTATAGCTGCACACATCACTACCTCCATCAGCACCCTCATCACCACCACCCTAACCATCCCCCATCCTTACCGTCATCATCATCACCACCACAATCATCGTCATATCCATCATTATTCCCACCACCATCACCACCACCACCACCACCCCATCACCATACCAAGTCTAATGCCAATTATTCCACCATAATTGAAACACTGCTAACAATGAAGGCAAAAATGATTGCTGTTGTTGTTTAGCTGCAGGTCAACCCCTGCTCCAGCAAACCTGAGATCAAAGGCATTCCAGCCATGACTGTCCAATGTGTTCTTCCTCTTCCTGTAAGACAGCTGGAATTAATTTGAGGCAGATTTAGCTGCTATTTCTCATAAGTTGAGAAATTGCATAGAAGCATCCTTGCTGAGACTTGAAGGTAATGATGATGATGATGGTGGTGACTGTGTTGACAGTGAGAGTGATGGTGACAGTGGTGAGTGACGGTGACGGTGGGGAGTGACGGTGACGGTGGGGAGTGACGGTGACGGTGGGGAGTGACGGTGACGGTGGGGAGTGACGGTGACGGTGGGGAGTGACGGTGACGGTGGGGAGAGATAGTGACGGTGGGGAGTGATGGTGACGGTGGGGAGTGACGGTGACGGTGGGGAGTGACGGTGACGGTGGGTAGTGATGGTGATGGTGGGGAGAGATAGTGACGGTGGGGAGTGATGGTGACGGTGGGGAGTGACGGTGACGGTGGGGAGTGACGGTGATGGTGGGGAGAGATAGTGACGGTGGGGAGTGATGGTGACGGCAGAGAGTGATGGTAACGGCGGGGAGTGACGGTGATGAAAGTGTTGGTGGTGATGGTGATGATCATGGTGGTGGTTGTGGTAGTGATGATGATGACAGTGTCAGCTGTAGTTGATATATTTCTTAGGTTACGTAAAAAAAAAAGGAAAAAGAGGAAGAGAGAGACAGAGAGAGAGATAGACAGACAGACAGACAAACTGACAGACATCCAGTCAGTCAGACACAGTATATAAATTGTTAATGAGTTTTGATTGTGTGATGTGTGTATTTTTTGCTTTCAGTCACGAAATCAATATCTGTTGTTTTAGTTGTGGCTGTCCATTCTTCTTTCTTTCTGCTATCAAATCAACAAACGACACATGGGGATTTCCTTAAACATTTACATGATATTTATAGGTGTAGGCATGGCTGCGTGATGAGAAGCTCGCTTGACAACCACATGGTTCCAGCTTGCTTCTACTATAGCCTTGAGCTGATCAAAGCCTTGAGGGTGGATTTGGTAAATGGAAATTGAAGAAAGGCTGTCTTACATACACACACATATATGGAAGTCGCAATATATGGATTCAAGTAATCTGGTAGGACTCATTAAAAAAAAAAAGCTCCTCAGTTTGTCATAGTATAAAGCATATTGAATATATAGAAATATACAAGAGAAAAGAATAAGGAGAATTATCATCATCATCGTTTAACGTCCATTTTCCATGCTGGCATGGGTTGGACAGTTTGTCTGAGGTCTGGAGAGCCAGCTGCTGCACCAGGCTCCAATCTGATCTGGAAAAGTTTCTACAGCTGGATGCCCTTCTTAATGCCAACCACTCTGACAGTGTAATGGGTGCTTTTTACAGGCCACTGGCACAGAAGCCAGTCAGGCCGGCCTGGCAACGATCATGACTTGGTCTCTACAGCTGGATGCCCTTCCTTTACAGACTGTACTGGGTGCTTTATCATGGTGTCATGGCACCAGCACCCACACCAAAGTACTGGGCTTGGTCCATTTGACTAAAATTCTTCACAGTGGTGCCCTAGCATGGCCACACTTGAATGACTGGAACAAGTAAAAGATAAAAGATAACATTGAAAATCATTTTATCCAATTAATTCTCCAATAACTCTGCCAATCTGGACTAGTATTTCATTAGTGTTAACATAATGTAGTGAATAAATGGTAAAAGTTATTAGAATTAATTATGCAGTGAAAAAGACATTAGCTAAATGACAAGTATTACTTTAATTATTTCAGCAGATAGGGGAGACAACTGGGGACATATTTCAGTTTTATTAAACCTCCATAGTGAAACATGTCATTGTCCTTATTGAAGAATTGATGGCAGAGTGTCGAAGTGCATACAATTATTGTAGAGAATTAAGATGTTAAATATTAGCATATTTAAAGCAACAAATTTAGTTAATTAAATGGATTCTTGAAAAACAATAGCTATGTGAGGAACACAGCTATTTATTTATACCTATACATGCTGGGTCCTGCCCCCACACCCAGTCTTCTCCACCAAGCATTCCTCATATGTCATCTTCTAAAGTTTGATGATGATGATGATGGCAACATCTATTTACTGATTCATCCTTAGCAAATCTAGTGAAGTTTATTTTGCTGAAGGAGTGTCATAAGACCAAAACACTGCCAGAATAATTTCCCATACTTGCTAAAATCAGATTAAAATAATATTAAGTTAATGTTTTTCCTTCCCTATATAATTATATCTAATTTGGTATTTAATTCTCATTAAACTTGTTAACAGTGACTTAACTATTGCTTTGTAATGCAGATGATGTATTTAAGCAACTGACTGCATTGATTTATTTTATTTTTCTGTTTGCAGAATGCTGGATGCTACACTGAGAGATGTGGTAATATTCATATCTTATCAAAGACACCACTTGTTGATCAGAAAGGAAAACTAGCGATAACAAAGCGATATATAAATAGAAATTAGAAAAATATATAATAATTATTAATTAATAAACAAAATTCTCAGTAGCAGAGTAGCCTACTTGGAGTAATTCGGTGTAAACTCCAGACAAACAGTCCTGGATTACTCTGCCATTTCCAAGGCATGGGAAGGACCGTCTTCCAGTTTCTTTCCTCCTGTTCAGAAAAGCAGTCAGAGTAAATCCATTCAGCCTCACCAGACTTACCAGTCTCAATAATAAATAATAACAACCAGCAAGACCCGTGGCATAAATGATAATAATAATAATAATAATATAGTCAAAGAAGAAGAGGGTAACAACCAATTAAAGTGAGTGCAGCAAGTTTAATTGTTCAACTCTGGCTAAATGACAGACAAAGTCAATTTTGGCAAGATTTGAATTCTTGATGTAAATAGATGGAACTGAATAGTGTAAACATTTGACCAATTTAGTGAGAGGAAAAAAAAAAAAATTAAAGAAAGAAAAAGGAAAAGCAAAAAAAAAAAAAAAAATGCAGGAGAGAACACAGGCTCTACATTATATTTCTCTGTCAGAGACTAGTGCTTGGGAACCAATGAGGAAATAGTAAAAACAAAGAATAAAAACTATTAGGTTTTTCACTAGTTGAGCTATATAAATAATAATAGTCTTTCTAATTCAGGCACAAGGCCAACAAATTTGAGGGGAGGGGTTAGTCTATACCATCGACCCAGTATTTGGCTGGCACTTTTCCTTTTTTTTTTTTTTAATGCCTCTGAAAGAATGAAAGGCAAAGCTGACCTGGCAAGAGCAGAACGTGAAGCCTTGCAACGAATATTGCTGCCAGGCCCTTTTCTCTGGCAGTCTGATCATTCTGCCAATCCACCACCACCACCACCACCACCACCACCACCACCACCACCACCACCACCAACAACAACAACAACAACAACAACAACAACAGCAGCAGCAGCACCAGCAGCAACAACAACAACAATAATAATAATGATTTCAAATTTTGGCGCAAGGTCTGGAATTTGTGGGGAGGGAGATAGTTGATTACACTGACCCTACTGTTTCACTGGTACTTAATTTATCGACCCTGAAAGGATGAAAAACCAAGTTGACTTCAGTTGAATTTGAACTCAGAACAGGCAAAATACTGTTAAGCATTTTGTCCAGTATGCTAACAATTCTGCCAGCTTGTTGCCATAATAATAGCTAATATGCTAAGAGTGGTTTTGAATGTCACCCAGAGAAAGATCTAAGCAATGAGCGATTGTATAAGAACATTTGTCCAGTACCAGACATTATCAAAGAGCGTGGAGTCAGATTTACAGGACGTTGCTGGAGAGTTAAAGACGAAATTGTTAGTGAAGTTCTTTCGTTGGAGCCTACACAAGGAAGAGCTAGTAGAGGATGACAAGCCATGACCTCTATCAAGCAGATTTGTGATGACATAAACGCAATCCCTCTGACCAGCCGAATATGATAAACAATAGAAATGGATGATGACAGAAAGTCACAGGAATCAGTGCAAATGCCTGGATGATTATGATAATTAGTGGACATACCAGACGATCCCATACACTTTAGTGGACATATCAGGCAAACTGACCCACCCATTTCAGTGGCTATTATGCAGAGCTGTGGTGCAGTATATAGCGTCAAGTGGTCAGTACATGTGTTAAATAAGATATTAAAGGCTAATGATGGTTAGTCACTATTTAATAGGTCACTGACCTCTGACCTACCATCATGACACCTGTAAAGATCAAACACTTTCAACAGGTGTGACATTCAGGTAAAATAGTTCATTGATCAGAGAACTAGATTCAGACACACACACACAAACCTTATACACTAACATACATTCATAAACACACACATACAAAATAACATATAAATGGATATATACACTGACATGTTAGTGTATATATATATATATATATATATATATATATATACATAATTATTACAAATTAAAAGGGTAAAGGATTATCAATTTATTAATTAATAAATCAATTAACAATTAACAATTTTTACCAAGCCCATCGGTATGAAAGCACCATTATTGGTGGAGAACTTATTTAAAAGCTCATATATATTTATAAATATAATTAAGGGATCAGCAAATATTTGCTTCACCATATACCGAAGTTCAGAAATAGCAGCTAAAAAAGCTGAGAATCTCACAGATAGCATCACTTGTAACTCACAAAGGCAAAAGGTTACAAGTGATGCTATCTGTGGGATTCTCAGCTTTTTTAGCTGCTATTTCTGAACTTCGGTATATGGTGAAGCAAATATTTGCTGATCCCTTAATTATATTTATAAATATATATATATATATATATATATATATATATATATATATAAATTTGCAGTAAACACATATACAGACATGCACACACACAATTATACACACAGATATATAGATGCATAATTTTGACTGTAGTGGTTGTCATTGTTATAGCAGTGGTGACAGTAACTATGGTAATGACAATGTTACACGCATCCATCACCACATAATAATGGTACAGAGACAAGGGTAGTGGTGGTGGTGGTGGTGGTAGTAGTAGTAGTAGTAGTGGTGGTAGTATGAGGGGGGCACTAAGCAACCACCCACAATTTAACCTTTACTAACACCATGTCCACAACCACCATCAACCACTAACAACAGCAACAACAACACTACCACTAACTACTTCAACCCAAACTGTTGACATTTTCCATCATTTCACACATGGAAAATATTAGGCCATATTTAAAATAGACTTGTGAAACATGTGACACTGATTAAAGCACTGAAGGAAGGAGTGATAGTAGTGGTGGTGGTGCAGACACACACACACACACACACATGTATACATGCTTTATATACACACACACACACACACACACACACATATTTTACTTACTTCAGGCACTGGATTATGGCCATGCTGAGGGACCACCTTGAGGGGATTTTAGTTGATCATGTCAACCCCAGGACTTACTTTATGTTTGGTATTTACTCTACCAGCCTCCTATGCTTGTACCACTGTTACACACATGTAAATAGTGATTCAATACAACAATACAACACTGGTTGTCAGGTGCAGAGAAACATATACACACACTGGCACACATACACACACACACACACACACACACACATAAACACACACACACACACACACACACATATACATATATCAAAGGGTAAAGACCCCCTAATGAATCACCGTTGGAGAACAAGTCTGGGCAAGGTTGTTTATGGAAGACCAGAAGTCACCCATGCATACTATCCTCCCCTCTCCATGCCCCCAATGTCATCCAAGAGAAAGGCAAAGGCTGATACAGTTTGGCACCAGTGACACCGTGACTCATTTCTACAGCTGAGTGAACTGGAGCAACATGAAATAAAGAATTTTGCTCAAGAATGCAACACACAACCTGGTGCAGGAATTGAACTCACTACCTCATGATTGCGAGCCCGATGCTCTAACTACTGAGCTATGTGCTATATGTACGTATGTATGTATGTATATATATATATAATGGGCTTCTTTTTGTTCAGGGCTATCGTAGAAGATACTTGCCCAAGGTGTCTTATCTTCACTGACAACTACTACTACTACTACTACCACACAACTATCTGTAGTGGTTCCACCTCCACCTAATACAGAATCCATGACCACCACAATAAAATATAACACTATTGTTAGATGTCCAACTGCAGCTACAAAAATCATTACTGCAAGTATGTCTACAGCCACTACCACAACTACTAGGTCAGACCCCACCAACAGATTGGTCATGAGGTGAAAATTGAACTTCAATTTGAAAACCTGAGGTGGTGTATAACAGAGGAAAGAGGCTAAAGATTACTGTTCCCATGATAACAGCAATGGACTGATTGACACCTAACCAGATCAAAACTAGTTAAGTCTCTATTGCACTCTCAGGGTTATAACTACCACCACCTCCACACCAATTACTGTGGAGCAATGCTAAATATATGTTATTATATACAAGTAATTAATTAATTACTATGGTATTTTGTAATTGTCTCATAAACAGAAGAATGTTTGTGAACCAACAATATTTCTCACAAGATTAACCCTTCATAATATACACACACACATTTATCTCAAGCAGGGTTAATTGCACAACATATATTTGTACATACATCAAATAGTGTTACAGAATATATATCAAACCAAGTGTAACTAATCCTAAATGATAAATTATACAAATCACTTGGATTGGCCAGGCTGTCTGGTGCCGAGTCGGCTCCGCTGGCCACGGTATTTGGCTTATTCTTCTCATGTTCTTGCCATTCTCCTACAGTGTTCCAAACATCTTTCTTAGATCATCTTCCCACCTGATCAGAAGTCTTCCAAGTGGTCACTTCCATTCACGCGAGTACCACTCAACAACTGTGCGGATACCACTCAACAACTGCACGGATACCACTCAACAACTGCACAGGTCCACTGACTGTCTGTGAAGTTTGCGACATAACTGGCCCATCATAGCTTTGTGTGGTTGGATTCAGTGACATTATATATTATGTGGGGTTAATAGTACAGTGTGTGTGTGTGTGTGTGTGTGTGTATACACGCATACACAGTAATACCTCAGTTTACAAGGATCCGCTTTACAAGACGCAAGGTTTACGAGTTTTATTTTTCAAGCAGAAGATCCAAATTTTGAAGTGCAAAAGCTTCTAACTATCGTAGCAAATGCTTCTGCATGTTACCAAGAAATTTATAGAGAGCGGAAAAAAGCTTCTTCTAAGCAATCAACTCTAGACTTGTTTTTTAAAAAGAAATCTACAAGTCCATCTACAAATGCTTGTGAATCGGTGATTGCATCAACAAGCGATAGTGTGTGCGAGTGAAAGTGATTCAGAAAACGATTATAATATCTTTTTTATTATAAATGATCTTGATATTCTTTTTATTTTACATAAAATATTCTTTACATTCTACTGTTGTTTTATTGCCATTTATTTACCAATATTATAAATTTTATAAATAAAATAATTTTATGGGAATGAATTGTGATTTATAACATTGCTACTATGGGAAATTATTGCTCTGCTTTACCAGTTTTCACTTTACAAGTGGTCTCTGGGAACAAATTAACTTGTATATCAAGGCATTACCATATATATATATATATATACACTCTTTTACTTGTTTCAGTCATTTGAATGCAGCCATGCTGGAGCACTTCCTTTAATCGAACAAACTTACCGCAGGTCTTATTCTTTGTAAGCCTAGTACTTATTTTATTGGTCTCTTTTGCCAAACCACTATGTTATGGGGACATAAACACACCAACATCGGTCGCCAAGCGACGGTGGTAGAGGACGAAGAGGCACACTAATACATATATATATATATATATATATATATATATACAACAGACTTCTTTCAGTTTCCGTCTACTAAATCCACTCACAAGTCTTTGGTCAGCCCAAGGCTGTAGCAGAAGACACTCACCCAAGATGCCACGCGGTGGTCCGTGCCAGTCAATGTCGGTCCGTGCCAGTCAATGTCGGTCCGTGCCAGTCAATGTCAGTCCGTGCTGGTCAATGTCGATCAGTGCCAGTCAATGTCAGTCTATGCCCATCTGTGCCAGTCTGTGTTGGTCTTTGTTAATCTGTGCTAGCCTGTCTTCGTCTGTGCCAGTCTAAGCTAGTCTGTGCTGGTATGTGTTGGCAAAAATTACTTAGTGAAGACCATAAATTTGAAAAGTTGGTACACCAAAGTGACAAGGCTACTGACATTTGAAACCAAGGCCATCAATATTGGAGGGAGGGACACATTTTAAAAGACACTTTTCCTATCCAAGAGGAGATTTCTCTCTCATCCACTTAACACAAGAACTAAGCACTGGGCCTTAAGTGTGTACATGTATGTGTGTGTGTGGGGAGGTGCATCTGTGTGTGATGTGTTTGTGGAGTGTTTTTGTGATGCGTACATATACAGATGATATAGTTTTGTATGTGTGTTAGGTGCTTGTATATATGTGTGCTGTGATTGTGTGCATGTGTGTGATTGTGTGTGTGCATATGTACGTTAGTGTTCATGTATGTTTGGGTGTGATGTAGAAAAGGGGACATCAGTTAAAAGGGAAGAGCAACAGAATCATCACCACCACTACCACCATCATCACCACCATAACCATGGTGATTATAGAGGAGGAAGGGTGTAGAGTGAGGTCTGAGGAAGTTGTCAACATGTTAGTGACAGTAAACTGGAAGTTGTCAAAGTAAACTACACCAAACTGGATTACTGAATTGTGGGAATTGTCAATGGAGAGAGGACATTCCATCACTCATTGCTACTACCAATATCATCATAATCATCATCATTATTGTAGTGTCAGTGTATGTGGTGGTGGTGGGGGGCATAACCATCACCTCCCTCCACATCATCATCATCACTAATGTAACATGAGAGAGAGAGAGAGAGAGAGAGAGAGAGAGAGAGAGAGAGAGAGAGAGAATAGTAGCATTATCATTGTCACCACTGTGTACACAGAGAAAGAGTGAGCCTCACTTTCACAACCATCATCATCACCATCAATACTATCATCATCATCATCATCAATATCATAATCAGCAAAATAATTTTGTTTATTTTCTAATAATAGACAAAAGACTTGGGGGAAGATATGGTTGTTATTTCTACCAAGCCCGACCCTCCATTACAACTACAGAAGCCTTCTTGCCACTCTCCGGTTACCATTCTTCAGACATGGCTACAGAACTACTCCTTAACTTATTTTGACCACCTGGAAATCTAAATCCAGAACATAACAATTCAACCGGCTCCCTTCTTCTCGGAAACACCAAGGGACATCAAATGTAATCCCCCAACACTGCCACCCACACACACAAACCAAAGTACAAGAAATTACTTGAAACACGCAGCAACATTCACAGCACTATTCATAAAGAAATCCAAACTAGCCACAAGAATACAAGACTTGCTCAACATCAGTACCATTCCTTCAGAAACTGTGTCAATTCTATCTCAATCTCACCAGAGATGACCTCATCTTATATTTAGGTAGAATTAATCAAAGACAGGAGTTAATTTAATCAACACTGCTACATATATTCCACACCATATATATTACTGGCCTAAGGCCTTCTACAGTAAATTGAAAACCCTTATCCTCATCATAATGCTTAATTTGAATGATGTTAGGTATGTGTTAGTAACAGACAACATGTGTTATTGTATGATATTAGGTGTGTGTTGGTAGCAGAGGACATATGTTATTGAATGGTGTAAGGTGTGTGTATCGGTAACAAACAACATGTCATTGAATGATGTAAGGAGTGTGTCTCAGTAGCAGACATGTGTCATTGTATGATGTTAAGCATCAGTAACAGATGTGTCCTTGAATGATGTTGGGTGTGTCGGTAGCAGACAACAGGGGTCACTGAAAAATGGTTGGGTATGTACCAGCAACAGATAATGTGTGTGTCATTGAATGATGTTAGATATGTGTTGGTAGCAGATGACATATCACTGAATGATGTAAGGTGTGTGTGTGTGTCAGTAACAGACATGTGTTCTTGACTGACAATAAGTGTATATGTGTGTGTGTCAGTGACAGACATGTCATTAAATGATGTTAGGTGTCTGTCAGTAGCAAACATGTGTCACTGGATGATGTTAAGTTTGTGTGTCAATAGCGGAGAAGAATCTTTGAATGTTGCGAGAATAAAACAAATTCTTTATAAGTATAACATTGAATGGATTATATAAATGTATGTATACACTTCTGTGTATACACAGCATATATAATCTCGCCAGACTGTGCATGATTTCTCAGGAAATTCTTTGGATAACTTTGTGTAACATCATTTTTGTCCTTGGGTAGCAACTGTTATTTCCTATTTGCTTCCCTAGAAAGTATGAAAAATGGCTAATATTTCCTTCAAACTTTGCTTTTGTTACATTTATTCAAACCCCAAAGAATCCCTCTCAATCCCTCTCATGAGCAGCCCACTACTCCAGCTCATGATCAAAGATGCACATATTGTCAGCCACTAAAGGACATGCTCAAGTGATTAAGGTAAGCAACTGGCAAGCAAATCTGTGGTATTGAGCAGAATATTTGCTAAAATGATATTTCTGTTTCAGCAGCTCAGTGTTGAATCAGTTTGAAATGTAATGGAAAATAGGTCAGTTTCAAAACATTGGTGCCCAAGTCACAAAAGCCAAGTTTGAAGGGAATGGTAGTGATTTCCTTTAAATTCTAGATAGAAGCAGATTGGAAATAACACTTACAGACCAAAGACAAAAAAAATTTGTCACACAGTGTAATTAAACAAGGTAGATAACCAATGCTGAATATACAGGTAGCTCCTGATCAACTCATGTTACATTCATTTACAACCATGTTAAATTCACCTGAATAAAGTAGACCTAGCAAACCCACATCAAATAAGAAAAAAAGTTTTAGAAACTTTAC
>NC_142947.1:7808967-7811467 GCF_046866305.1 Octopus bimaculoides
CCCTCCCCTTCTCCACCCACCCCCGTGCCATGTGACTTGCCTCTCTGCATCACTTCCAGCTGCTACAAGATGCTCACACACACAAAAAGAAAACACACAATAACACAATTTTACCACACACAAAGACACACACATGCACGTGTGTAGTTGTGCATTCATGTTTGTGGAGGGGTGCATTTGTGTGTATGTATGCATACATGCATATACATGTGTGTACATATGCATGCATGTGTGTGTGTGTGTGCACATTTATGCATGTGTAAGGTAGCTCTATTAGCGATAGAACTGGTGTCAGTATAAAATACTATGTTGGTTGTCAATAGTGATGGTGGTGTTGGACAAAACAGGTAGTACAGTGGGTAAGTTGGTTGGTAGATGGATGGGTAGGTAGGTTGGTTGGTTGGTGAGCAAGTGGATGGGTAGGTACATGGGTACCTAACCCCCCAAAACACTGTCTCCTATATCAGAAACCTGACAACTGCAGCGAGACTGGACAATGTTCAGGCTGCTAAGAAGTTGCATGTATGCAGCGAAGAGACACTTTCTCATTGAGCAAGACCCACAACCCTCTCAGCACTGGGCCCCTGCGTCTAACTTTACCCTCTACCTGGGCTCCTGAGCAAAAATATCAATAGTTGCATATACTGCTCAAGAGTAACGATTCCAGGCAAACGAATGGACAGAACCAGCTGCATCTTCTTTTTCTATGCGTGTTGTTCATTACTGCTTTACTGGGATTCCAGCAGAGATGACGTTTAAGCTATTCTCATAATACTGGGAATACAACATGACACGGTTAACTCATAAACTTCTAGACCAGTGGCAGCAGTAAAAAACATGGTTTAAAATCAGTGGTTCTCAACCGTTTTTTGCCTATGGATCCCTTTGATTCCTATTTTACTTTACTGGACCCCTAATAAGCATTCAATGTTTAAATAAGTCCCACAATATTTTTATAATTAAATATTACTAGGAATTCTAGAAAAGGATTGTTAAAATATTTTGTGTACTGTACAAGTATTACCACTTATTTGAACAAATTTCAACAACTAAATCTTATATGGACCCCTAAGGACCATGTAGACCCCAGTTGAGGACCACTGGTTTAAATAAACCCTTTAAATCATCTGAGTGTTTTGGTGACACTTCAGGGTGGAGTGTTGGGGGCAGGTGAGGTTTTAAAAATAAATACTGGGGTTGATTTGTTCAAGTAAACCGTTCAAAGTGGTGCCCCAGCATGGCCACAGTCCAAAGACAGAAACAAATAAAAGATAAAAGGCAGATCCAGTCTTTTTGCATACAACATTGTTCAAATGTATCATCTTTTTTTATTTTAAAAATGATAAAATGTGATTTGAGAAAGATTTAGCTGCTATTTCCATTAGGTGCAATGTGAACCAGTTATAAATATTATGTGAACCGAAGAGAGGCCATAGCTGGACATTTAAGACATTGCTAAATGCAATACAAGAGAAAATGTCATAGTTTGGTGAAGTTAGGTTCTGGAATAAGGGCAAAGTCAAAGACGACCTGTCTGATAAACTAAAGATGACATCTAGAAAGTTAGATAACAAATCCTACAAAGTGTAAGAATTAATTTTGTAAGAAAATATACTTCCACAAAATTATTGTCATAACCCATTGAGATACACAACTGAAAAACCATCATTTCAATCCAATTTTATCTCATCAACCTTAATGTAGTTAGAAACCAAATATCTATTTCAGTCAAGATTTAGAACACAATGGTGATGCCTTGCTGCATTTAGTTATGTTCTGAATTCAAATATATAAAATCATAGTCAAATACTGGGATCAATATAACAGACTGTCACTGTATCAACCAGTTTATCAGCTGTTATACACTGCTAGTTACAATGCACTCCCTCGCATTGTTGTAGCCATCAAATGATGCTACCCTGGCTGGCTAGGTGGACAAGCCAACATACCCACAGAATAGGAGGCTAGTCTGTTGCAGGGTCACAAGAGCACAATACACCGCTGGTCTGGGAATTGAAACCCTGATCTTGCAATCTTGAGTATAAACACTTTAACCACTAGGCCATGTGCCTTCACATAACTGATTATAGACTCCCTTAAAAGATTGATGGGAGACCTGTGTTTATTTGTTCAATATCTTGACCAGATTATTCAGTGATACAGGTGTGAAAGTCAGTGTTAGCTATGTGGAGGTACAGGTGTAGCTGTGTGGTAAAAAGTTTGCTTCTCGACCACATGGTCCTGAGTTCAGACCCACTGTCTGGTATTTTGGATAAGTGTTTTCTACTTTAGCCTTGGGCCAACCAAAGCTTTGCAAGTGGATTTGGTAGATGGAAACTGAAAGAAGTCCTTCGTATATGTATGTGTGTATGTACCTTTATGTGTGTGTTTGTCCCTCACCACATGATAGAATATGATATGGGATACCCTGGGAGAACAAGAGATATTGCTAGGACAAAAGAGGCTATGATAGGACAAAGTCGGCTGAGGATGACATAGA
>NC_142947.1:7816467-7831467 GCF_046866305.1 Octopus bimaculoides
AAGTTTCTATGTAACAGCAAAGCTCTAAACTTGACAAGTGTCTGCTGCCATTGGGGGCAGAATCAACAACAAATACCCAGACCACCATGCCCCCTTCTCAGGTCCATCCCCAACCCATCCTGCCACAAACAGCCCCAAAAATTGTACTGGGGGGGGGGGGTATACACCAGTAGTAACGGATGAAGAGAAAGAACAGATATTACCAAGTCTGCCTCATCTGGACCTTTTCTGGCCACCACTTCAGAAACTACTGACATACAGATAAATTAATGAAGGAACTCGCTAGAAATAGCAACTAAAATCTCCTAAATTATACACTACAATCTTTAAAACGGGAGGACACATTGGATAAAGTTGTCCTAGATTACACTATGCCAAAAGGAAAGATGGGTTGGTCATGGCTGAAATGGAAGTAGATCCTTTCAAAAACTAAATGTACTGAGACAAACTTGTTGAAATTATTTCAACTAGGTGCAGGTGTGGCATCTTGGAGAAGTATCTTCTACTATAGCCCCTAGCCGACCAAAGCCTCGGGAGTGGATTTGGTAGGTGGAAACTGAAAGAAACCCATAGTGTGTGTGAATATATATATGTATGTATGTATGTATGTGTTTGCAACCCTCCCACCGCTCCACTGAACAACTGGTGTTGATTTTTTTTTTTACATCCTGTTAGTGATTTGGCAAATGAAACCAACAGAATAAGTACCGGGTGTTAAAAAAAATACTGAGGTTGATTTGCTTGACTAAACCTTTCAAAGTAGTACCCCAGCATGATCAAAACAAGTAAAAGATAAAAGATGTTTGAAAGAATGAGTATGCTGTGAAAAACCTTTATTTCAGTGAGTCTCAAAGCTAGAGATGAATACACTGCTATTATCTGGTTTTACTTTAACACAATAAACTAATGCTTTTGAAAAGCAATTATTGTTGAAAGGGCAATTGTTTGGATCAATACAACTACAGGTAAGAGAAGAAACAATATAATTGACGTTGAAAAGTCAATTTAAATGATTAATTGAGCAAATGAAATTACAACAAGAACTTCAATTGAGCTTCTGCTAAAGATCTGATTTTATGGGTCATCAGAAAATGATAAAAATTTAAATTCAGTTAGATTATACCAAGAAATATTTCTAGATCCAATCTTAAGCTTTTGGAAATTTTGAGGTGTATATTGCATTTCATTTGAGAAGCTGCTACTGTGAAGGGCATCATTATAATTTTGAGAGACATTGATACAACTTCATCAAAAGAGAAAGAGGAAATATCTTAATTATGATTTAAAATATTTTTTCATTAACTTGTCAGGAAACATGGTTTGCATCTTAGTTTTATTATTCTTGGATGAATGTCAACTGAAAAATTTTCAACTAATTTCAATAATTTTGAGTTGCTCTAATTCATAATCATTCGTGTGTGTGTGTGTGTGTGTATCCTTGGCCAGTGCCAAGGACACATAAAAAGCACCTGTGTTGGTAACACGTAAAAGGCACCCAGTACACTCTGTGGAGTGGTTGGCATGAGGAAGAACATTCCACTGTACAAACCAGGTCAAAACAAACTGGAGCCTGGTGCAGCTCTCTGGCTTACCAGCCCCAGTGAAACCATCTTACCCATGCTAGCATGGAAAATGGATGCTAAATGGTGATGATATACATACACATATCTTTATTATCTATTTAAAATATTTTTTCATTTATATGTAAATATATATATATATATATATATATATATATATATATATATATATATAACCATACCACTCACTGTTCCAGCCACAGAATGTAATATTTACCTCAAGTGGAACAATTTCACGATGAGATACAATTCTTAACTACAAAATACTCACTGCCAACACACAATGAATAATTAGTCTAATAGATACTCATTATGGTGGAGGGGGGACAAATGGAAGCTAGAACAGGAGTCTCAAACTTTGAAGTCAGTAAAAACAAACAAAAATTAGCCCTCCCCAAAAAAGTGCATGGGACAATATGAGGTTCACAGTCCTGAATATCCACAGGAGCAAACTTGGCCTTTTTGGTGTGTATAAATGATGGTAATAATATATTGGGGGAGAATTGTTACTGTGCCAGGCAAAATGCTAAGCAGACCTTATGTCCTGAGTTTAAATTCTGCCAAGGTTGGCATTGCCTTTTATCCTTTCAGGGTTGATAAAGTAAGTACCAGTTTCGCGCTGGGGTTGACGTAAATTGACTAGCACCCTTCCCCCAAAATTTCAAGCCTTGTGCCTATAGTAGAAAGGTATATATATATATATATATATATATATATATATATATATATATATATGCATGCTGGAGAAGCAGCCATTAGTGCCTGAATTTCAGGAGTATTGAAATGATAGGACATTGTGTCACATGGTCACAGGGGCCTCTGGCTGCACCACATTACAATACAACAAGAGACAAGCAGAATACTGAGTTGGTCCTACCTAACTTAACTCATGGGCTTTCACTTGCATCTGGGCAGGGGTGATGTTTATTGTGTTCTTAAATTATATTAAATATATATAAATAAGTTTTGTGTTTTTAAATATTTCTTTGCTGATTTTTATGAAAGCTTAAAAAACTGTTTTAAAATGTTGCCAATATGTAATGTGTCTGAGCCCCACTCCTCGTTTTAGTTTAACTCTGTTTTGTTTATATCCACACATACACACGCTGTGTATACATATTAAATGCACAAACGGATGGGTGTTGGAAATAATAAAAAAGAAAAAAAAATCCATCACCATTATCACTAGTGTTGTTGTTGTTTTGGTGGTTTGTTATTATTATTATTATTATTATTATTATTAATTATTTTGCTCTGCATCTTGTTTTGGACAGTAACAAAAATATTTACAAACATTCCTGCAGACATACAAACATTCAATTATATATACATAAAAAACACATTCATACCTATATATACACACACACACACACACACATGAAACAGATACCTATATAAACAGTTATACATTCACACATAGACTCATACCTACACACACAAACACACACGCAATGGATAAAAGGAAAGAATGATAAACATTATTTACCAAGTTATACAAAAATAACATCAACATTATCATCATCATCATCATCATCAACTTAATTAAAAGGGTTATAGCTAGCTACACGATATTGGAACATTAAGTCTAGAAATAGGGGTGGCAGAAGACAAAACAACAACAACAACAGCAAAAGTATATTTTGTGAGTTTTATAGTTTACAGCATGCTATGTCCTGGTTGAGTCTAATGGGACAGGGGCGGGGTTAGAACTGGTAACAACAACACAATAACAAAACAACACACAACAACAATGATAACACATAACAACAGAGATCCAACAAGACAATCTACACGATCTGTCGACCTGCTAGAAGGACTAGTCAAATCACCCTCATATCAAGGGCCTACATTTGCAGCCTTGTGTGGTATGTCTGTGAATAAGATGGGATGGTCGTGACTGATATGTCCTTTGATCGTTAGCTGACTGACCAGGGGCCAAACAGCAAGAAAGCAATCTTTTGTGGCTGAGGCAATGAAAGGGCAAGGAGATGAGGTGTGACATAGAGAGAGAGAGGGAAAAAAATATACCTGATTTGTGTGATCTGTAAAGTCTATTATTTGTCCATAGGAGTGAGAATGCAGAGAAGGAGGAGCAGTTAGATGAAGGCTGTTGTCTACCATAATGTCAGTAATAGACTAGCAGCAAGGAGTGGGGGGAGAAAGGGTATTGTAGAAATAGTAGCAGCAGCAGCAGCAGCAGGATAAGAGTGGTGGTGAGAGAAGACAAAGAGAGAGAGGGAAGAAGTAATGACAACAACACCAACATCATCATGATCATCATTAGCATCAGTAGCAGCTGTAGTAGTCAGAAAGACAGTACCACCCCCAGAAATTGCTGCTGCTTCCTAAATATAGCTAATTCTACTGGGGCTGCGGTAGGGGGTGAAGAGAATGGGGTACCAAGGGGAGACAGCATCCTGACTCAATTTACTATAATCACACTCTTTAACTCAATTATGGAAACTTTTTCTTTTTGTTTTATGTATTTGGGGATTTTTACTTTATAAAATATATCAATAATAATAATAATTCTTTGTATTATAAGCACAAGGTCTGAAATTTGGTGAGAGGAGCAAGTCAATATCATCAACTCCAGCGCTCGACTGGGACTTATTTTTTTGACTCCAAAAGGGGTAAAGTCAACCTCAGTGGAATTTGAACTCAGAATGTAAAGTCTAAAAAAATGTCACAAAGCATTTTGTCCAGTGTGCTAATGATTCTGCCAGCTCACTTAATTATTAGTATTAATAATAATAATAATAATAATAATTAATAATCCTTATTACTGTAGGCACAAGGCTTGAAATTTGTGGGAGGGGGAAAGTTGAATACATCGACCCCAGTGCTCTACTGGTACTTATTTTATCGACCCTGAAAGAATGAAAGGTAAGGTTGACTTCAGTGGAATTTGAACTCAGAATGTAAAGGCCACACATTCTGAGGCTGGGACATAACAAAGACAACCGAGTCAGAATTTATCTCAAAATGTAAAGAAAAACTCAATTCTACCAATGACTGCTCAGAATCAATTTGTTTATGAGAGAAGAAATCTACTTCTACTAATATTACTGGTACATTTCAAACTACTATCAAAAAATGAGATGAAAAATTGGCTATGATGAGATTTGAACTCAAAACATTGGGATAGATACAATGAAGACTAACAATAAATCAAGTTGGTACTCTTCCTAAGTATAAAACTATCAACACCAACAATGCTTGTGGGATCAAGTCACTGGACTTCTGGCTACAAGACAGCCCTTCCACATACCAATGCAGGTTTGTCTCTCTTCCTAGCATCAAGTATAAAATTCTTAATTACTCACTCAGACTATCATCACTAATTTCCTTATAACCTGTTTCCTCATCACATCACTGAAAGTTCTAACATTTCTGCAAGCTTGGATACAACATAGATAAGTCAGTTATATGCTACACACATACATACCCTGTTGTTGATGTTAAAATTCCAATGCATCTAGGCTAGAAACCAGCTCTTTCTTTATTGGCAAGAAATCTTGAAATAAAACTGAACAATGACATACATATATGTTTATCACCTCCACCTTAGCGAAGGCAGGGGTATTGTTTTCAGTTGTGTTTGTTTGTTTTTCTGTGGACAAGATATCTCAAGAACCACTGAATGGATTTGGATTAAACTTTCAAGGATGTTTGGCCTCATGACTGGCATGAACTGATTAAATTTTGGGATCAATTCAGTACCGGACAAGGATTCTGGATTATTTTTCGGACTTTTTTACTTAATTTTTGAGAGTGGTTGGGTTCATTTTTAGTATTCTCATTTGTGAGAGCAGTTGAGTTTATTTCAGATATTCTCATTTAAAAAATCCTCTCTAGCTAATCGTAGAGAGGATGTTGGTGTTGCCTTGGTGGAGGTTTGTGCTCCCTGAGTGCTTTTGTTAATGTTTATTTTTATGTTCAGTTATAATAAAAACAATTTTACATTAACCTGATGGGTTACTTAATACTTTTATAGAGTACAAATTTATAACTTTTATCAATTTGTGTTTCACGATCCCTGATGTGAAACTGTGTGTTGAAACAGATATTGTTGTATTTCGGGATAGTCATTTTTTTTTTTTTTTTTTTGCCAAATAAACACACCTACTATTTGTTCCTCAATTGTTTATCACTGTTCTTACTCTAACTCATGTCCATTATCCGGAAATCTTTTGTGACACATCTGTGACCTCTTCAGCGACACTTTCCATCTTTGTGTGTGCTCCTGTTCCACTTAATAGTGTGGGTGTGTGTGTGTTTATTTGGGAAAAAAAAAAAAAAACCCACCATCCCAAAATACAACACAATTACTCTTTGACAAGAATGTTATCAGCTAAGCCAGTGTCGGACTCTGATGCATTGAAGTTAGCCTTGCCTCTATATAGTCTCCATTCAGTTAAAATCTTCCTTGGTTGTGTGAGTTTGAGTGGAGTGGCAATTAGGGTTTTAGTGGGGTTGTTATGGAGAGGTGTTTTGAAGAAAACCCCGCCACTTCCTAGACCCTCTCTTATTTCCATCCCCTCCCCACTTACCAAACTGATATTTGCAATGAATTATGCTTCTACTTTTGTTCATAATTCACACCATTCACTTCTATTTCCATTCTATAATCATCTGTCACTCTACATTCATATTCTTGCAGACATACCTACCTTTCTTGTACTTTGAAAGTACACCCCTGACATCTTATCATCAACATCTTTCTCTCCCCAGCAGGAGTAGTCATGCATCTCCTCTATAGCAAGACACCTGTTTTTGTTCTACTACACTTTAGCCTGTCAACACCTGATACAAAGCCACCTCCCTCGGTCAAGGGGCCATTTCTTTGTCTTGCAAGTTACTTGATAACCTCACTAGTGCTGGTATCATGAACAAAAAAAACCCAAAAAAACACCCAGTACATTTAATGGTTGGCATTAGGAAGAGTATCCAGCTGTAGAAACCATGCCAAAGTAGACAGTGGAGCTCACAGTCTTCTGGCTTGTCAGATCTAGTTGTATGGTCCAATCCATGTCAGCTTGGAAAATGGGTAATAAATAATGATTTTATATAATTAGTTGCACTCATGTATGCACGAAACAAATATAAAGACTACCCATATAAGTGCATGCATATATGCAACTCAGATTTAAACATCCTGAATTTTTTTGCAGATATATATACATAAAATATGTATATATGTATGTATACACGCACACACACACACACTTGTGTTTAACAGTAAGAGAGATGTTAGTTATAAAAACAATTGCAATAGAGAAATGTCAGCAACACCAACACTGTTGCTGCTGTCTGTCAACCCAGCCATGCCCCATAGGAGGAACGAACAAGCTATGGATATAAAACAGTTGGCAAAATATATAATACTCAATTTTTTTTTTTATTTTTATATAATTTAAATGCAATAAATATGTCTGAACTAAAAAAGGGAGTTACAGAATATTTTAATGTAGAAATACTGACATTTAGCTTTCATTTTGGTGGTGGTTGTGTGAAGATGGTGGATGAGGGTGGTAGTAATAGTCTCCAACAAAATGCTTTGAAATATTTAGCTGTGCCCTTTTTTTTTTTTTTTTTTTTTGTATTGTAAGTTCAAATTATGACAAGATCAACTAAACTCTACATTGTTCCAGGGTCAATAAAACATGTACCAGTTAAGTACTAGGGCCCATTTGATAAAACCAGTTCAGTTCCTTGCATTTGACAGGGAGATAGGGACTGGGGGAGGAAATTATACGCACAGTGGCCAATCTCCCTTAGAAATGGGCTGGGAGTATTGGCACAAGTCATACTAAAAACAGAGCATACAATATTAAATATCAAAACTCTATAATCAATAAACAATTATGATGATGTGATCTTCTTCCCATGCAATGTTAAAAATCAAAGCCATACAATTGAAATAAGCAAACTGCATTTGTTATGGCATTAATGTTATAAATTTTAAACATGCATTGCATCTCTTGCATTTAAGCAGGAAATGCCACTGGCTGACAAGCGGCTATTCTGGAAAGATCAAGCAGAGATGAAATACATGTACATTATCTCCATTATCTCTTGCCCATCATATCTTGTGTTAGTTTTTGTCAGAAGATATTAAACATACGAGCTTTCACTCCTTGTATCTTATTAGTCAGGTAGTTTATTTGCTGACAATACTATGGAGGGCTGAGTATTCAGTGGTGGATGATATAAAAACATGTAGTGAGGCTGTGGTATCTCCACAGATTCCTGGATGGTGAGCAGATGTGGTTACCCTTTGTCAATCATGTTCTTCCACAACTCATCTCTTTGACAGAACTGCAACCCTGAATCAAGTGATGGCCAAAACTAGGCACCTGGCACCAGGACTGTTAGGCACTCACAGTCTCTCACCAAACGGAGTTATGTCAAACAGCTATGGTGTGCAGGACAGGTTTGGCTACTGACTGATTCCATTGTGAAGATCACCTCACAAGCTTTCTTTAGCTAGAAAGAGCAGGAAGTACTTCTCTATTTGGTGAAAGAGTTTGGAGAGTAGACAAGGGTGAAAGTGCTGAGAAGGGACACTTGCCTCTTTGGTCAAACCCTCTTCAACCTTTTTCAAGTTCAATTTGGAGGGGAAGATGATGATGAAGAAGATGAGAGGAGCTGTCTTTGAAAAAATTCATAAGAAAGCTGGTGGGGAGTAGGAGTTATGACCCAAGTCAGTGGACATCTGTCAGTTGAGAGACAGATCAAGTTCTTCTAGGTAATGGAGCTTTCTTCATTGACTCTGGGGTCTATTGCATATGTGTATAATGTGTATATTATAATTGTCATTGCTTCAGACTTATAACACCCCCCTCCCCCACATCTTCCATCTACTCGCACACTTTTTCTAATGCTTCTCAAATGTAACCACATTTGTTGTCGTTCAGACAATAAGAGAAAACAATATCACTATTATTATTATTATCATTATTATTATTATTATTATTTGCATTGAACCAAATTACACTGAACAAAACACTTCAAAAGATCTGAAGAATGAGTAGTCTGGAATGGATTTGTAGACATTGGTAACATTTTTTAATCAATAAACAAATCTTGTGTAGCAGCATAAAGAAACATCTACCTGTATCATTAAACTCTACAGAAATACCACCATCTCTAGCAGATTCCTCATTAAATCACCAGATATGGAAGAAAGAAAAAGTAGACACCAAAAGAATTCCAGCCAGCCATTAACACTACTTCTCTTAACAAACCATAGATGCAACCCACCCTTAGCCAGCTGTGAACACTACCTTCCCCCGCAACCCTGGCCAACTGTGGACTCTCTCTCCAGCCAGGTGTAGACACTACTTCCAACAAGCTGTCCCAATAGCTCAATTGTACATCACCAAAACTCCACCACAACTACTACTATAGCAGCACCACCACACCAGCTCAGAGTGACTGGTTTATTTGTTTACTGCCAGCTCATTGATAGGTATCACAGGATGGAAGCTGGAAGTTTGTAGGGGAAGATAAATGTGTGAAGTGTAGCGAACTGTGCATGTGTGCATGTAATGAAGTGTGTGTGTATATGTAAGTGCATGTAAGGGTGTATGTGTGTGTGTGTGTGAAAGAGAGAGAGAGAGTAATGAGGGAGTTTAGGTAACTTTATTTTCAAAAAATCTGCCTGAGACAGCACATTTTCTGCTGTGATTTGGGTGTGGTTCTGAGTAGAGAATGTCAAGATTAGAAACACAATAGAAGGGTGGTGGTGAGGGAAGTGGAAGGAAGGGGTGGGTTTAGAGATTCCGGGGATAAATAGATGACTGCAGATTACATTGAACATAACACTACAAAAGATTTGAAGAATGAGCAGCAAGATGAGATGGCTTTGTGGTCATTGGCAGGAGCAACATAGATGCAGGTGTGACAAAGCTATATGGTAGGAAATTTGCTCCCCAACCACATGGTCCCCTTTGTTTCCATTCCTCTGTAAAACATGTCTGATCATGGGAAAATATTACCTCCCTTGGAAACAAATGAATGTCAGCAACAGAAAGGGCATCTGGCCATAAAAAGTCTGCTTCAACAAAATTTCAAGTGACCCATATGAACACAGAAAACTAGATGTTAAAACAACAACGATGATGATGGCAGTAATTTAGAATGAATAAACAAATACTGTATAGAAGCATTAGAAATCTACCCAAGTTGCTGAATTCTTCAGAAATTGCATTATCTCTAACAGACTCCTCATTAAACCACCAAATCAAATTTTTGAATACGGTCTCCTTGAAGTTTTAGTTCAAAACTGTTTTCAAAAACCACATTACAAGAATTCCTTCTTTAAACATGTGGCAGCTATTACAGAGACAGAGAAGGATTGGTCTCACAGCAATTTGGTTGATTCAGTTATTGTGCTAAGTTAGGTTAGAAGGAGGATCAACATTTATAATGGGAAGGCCTATAAATGTGGTTGATATCCACTGCAGGTGCCTGTGGGTGGACATCTTCGACTGATGTCCACTGTGTGGGTGGGGGTTGTATATGGAGAGGCTGAAATGGCAGCAAGTAGGTTGTCGATGTATCAAAATATATAACCAAAACATGGTGGCAACTAGGCAGAAAATACAGCTTGGCACCAGTGACATTGCAACTCATTTCTACAGCTGAGTGAACTGGAGCAATGTGAAATAAAGTATCTTGCTCAAGAACACAACACACAGCCCAGTCTGGGAATGGAACTCACTACCTCATAATTGTGAGTCCGACGCTCTAACCACTGAGCCATGTGCCTTCGCCCCTACAGTCAACAGCTATTTGGTGATGTTCTGGATCAAGCCAAAGTATAACCTCACCATCAACTGGTTAACATTAGACGGAACTGACCACTGTTAGAAATGTCCATATTTACAAAACCACTGAAGGATGTTGGCTTTGGTAACTGAAGGGAATAAACGCTGGGGGATGGGAGACTGAGGCTAAATATGTAGGCATAGGCATGGCTGTGTAGTTCAGCTCACTTTGCAACCACATGGTTTCAGGTTCATTCCCACTGCATAGCTCCTTGGGCAAGTATCTTCTACTGCAGCCCTAGACCAACCAATGTCTTGTGAACGAATTTGGTAGATGGAAACTGTGTCGAATTTCATTGTGTGTGTGTGTGTGCGTGTGCACATGTCTTTATGTTTGTCACCTATCACTGCATGACAGTGTTTGCTTGTTTACATCACCATAACTTAGTGGTTTGGCAAAAGAGGCTGATAGACTTAAAAAATAAGTGCTGAGGTCAATTTATTTCACTAGACCATTCAAGGTGGTGCCTCAGTATGACCATAGTCTATTGACTTAAGTAAAAGAGCTGAGGTAACTGGTGACGCACCAAAATGGTGGCACCTGAAGACAAGGGAATATACAGATGGAAACTGTGTAAGCAGGAACATATAGAAATGATGAGGTTATTACATCTACAAAACTGTTTTATCTTTCTGAAGATAGAGATGATAGAGCACCAGTCAAGAATTTGGGTCTATTTCTCCTTACTCGAAATGTGTGGCCTTGAGCCCCTATTAGAATCAACATTACAGGCCATGTTGAGCGACCACATTGACACCCACCCACCCAACCAACAGCCTTTATCACTCCCCACCCTATTCTATCCAATAAAACTATTCTCTTCTCATAAAGTCTTGCAGCAGACAACAAAAAGGGGAAAAAATGTCCCAACATCAAAGAAAACATTATTTTTGACTCAAGCTTCAATCAAGATGTCTCAAAATAGAATGTGAACACAAACAATAATAATAATAATAATGATGATGATGATGACGACGATGATGATGGAGGTGGTGGGGATAATAATAATGATGATATTGAGAAATGTTAATACAACTATTTACTTTATTATTCAAACACACACCTAGAAAAACAACTGGGCTGTTTTCATAACGTTTTTCTGCAAAGCTTTATATATTTCCATCTGTTTTATGAAAGGTAATGGGGGAAGGGGGCACCTCGTGGTGACCTCAACCTAATATTTTACATGTAAAATAGGGAACAGTAAATACATGTCTGTCAATTCTTACATCATATAGAGAGGAGAGGCGAGACAACATAACAGGGTTGACCCGACATGTGATGGGAGTGGATGGTGGTGGTCGTGGTCATCGTCATCAGGATGGGGTAGGTCAAGCAGAGGTAGTTGGTAGTATGGACATGTGATGCTAGTGGATGATGATGGTGGTGGCAGTGGTGGTTATTATGGAGACGAGGAAAGGGTAGCTGGAGTAGAAACAGGGGATGGTGGTGTGACCATGTGATGGTAGGTGGTGGGTGGTGGTGGTGATATGGACATGTGATGGTGACTACAGTAGAGGTAAGTGGATCATGAACAAGTAGGAGTGGAACCAGCCATCAGTCAAGCATACTGGAGTCAAACAAATTTCCAAACCTTAATAAAGACACAAATACCAAGTTATTGACTACTAACAGCCATGTTGTGACTAACCTGGTGACATAATATCACAGTGGCTTCTGTCTTTCATTATTAAAACAAAACATTGCAATATATTCTTTTAATAGAATTAACATGGAACATTATACACAGACACATGCTCACATATACAATCTGACACACAAATGCTATCTCACACAGAGCTGTACACACACACACACACACACACACGTGTGCCGGTACACACACAAGGACACGCACACAGTCAACCAGACACATAGAAGCATATGCAATCTCACACACAGCTACACACACACACATGTGTGCCGGTTCACACACAATCAACCAGACACACAAGCATATACAATCCGATACAGACAGATACACACACAATCTGATACTAATACAGATACAAACACACACACACAAGCGTGTGCCAGTACACACACAGGCAAGAGCACACACACATACATGCTTACACACACACACACACAATGTAGTGGCCTGTTGATGGAACATTGTCAAAGAACACACAGTTCCTGTGTATTTGCTGCTGTGTTTCATTCATAAGATGGCTATCAAAGAAGACTTGTTGACTTTCTGTAGAGATCAACATCTTATACCCGCAGCCAGGAGGGTGGGGCGAAGTGGGGGGTGGAGGTGGGTTGCATTTGCCAGCGGGTAAACCTACTCACTACGGGGGGGGGGGGGGGGGAATACACAGAAAAGCTGATTGTTAACGTATTAAGAATGGCTTTTGCCGCCATCTCTGGCGGACAGATCTGATTTCACCCTATTTAGATAGAAGCATAAACTGTGATGGTAGTGGTGCTGGTGGTGGTAGTGGAGGAGGATAGACATACATGCATGTACACTGGCACACACAATAAATTACATACAACACACCCATCCACCCACCAGTGCACTATACATACACACCCACTCATACGCATACAGAGAACACCACCATCACATCGTGTGTATATATATATACACACAGACACACACACATATTGTAACTGCGCTTCAACATCAAAATGGTTCATATCAACTAAACAAGTGAAGCACTATGTATACACACATACACACACACACACGTGTGTGTGTGTGTGTGTGTGTGTGTGTGTGTGTGTAAAACACTGGTGCAAAAAATAGTTGCAGTTTTTGTTATTTTTAAACTTTGCTGTTTATCTTGGAATAAACTTTTATTTAATTATGTTCATGCCATACAATATTTTAAACACACAGATTTCCGTCTATTGATTGATGTTAAAGGTTTTACTTTCACTGTTTATTCTTGTTTATTTAAGGCTGTCAAATTAAAGATGGAAGAAAAGTAAATTCAAGAGAATTTATTGTACAAATTAAAAATTGAATGCAAAGGAGCAGAAATTCCATATATCAACCAAATATTTAGCCATGGGACTATCAACATATGTAAAGCTGGTTTCAAACATATTCTAGTGCAGATGACCGTCTTGAAGATGAAGAAGGTCACTGAAGAAGTCTATGATTGACAGTGACCAGTTGAGGGCCATTATTAAGACAGTGTCACATAAAACAATGAGAGGAAGAACTAAACAATGACCATTTAACAGTTGTTCAACATTTGCATCACAATAGAAAGTCAAAAGAAACTCGACAGATGGCTGCCACACACAAACACAAAAACTGTGCTCTGTGCTTCTTTTGTGCCACAAAAAAAATAATAATCTGTTTGTTGTGATGTGATAAAAATGGGTTCTGCATAACGACTCAGTGTTCTGCAGTGTGAATGGATTGAGGTGAAGCGCCAAAACTGAAACTGCATCAAAAGAATGTTATGGTCTCTGTATGGTGGTTGGCAAGTATAATCATATGGATACAATGAATTGGCAATAAATTTTGCAGACATAGACTTTAAAATTTTTATTACCATGGAATTTTTATTTCATTTCATATTACACCCAATTTTACATTACTCTGTCAAATGTAATGCTTGTTTATTCACATTGTCTTGGATTGATCATGCACTCTCTCACTGCTTAGAGATTTCAATGACATGATTATATATTTATTTTTAGAATGACATTATAGGGTGTGTATGAGAGGCCAGATCTGGCTGCTTTAAAGATAAAACGGGTAGAATATTTTGGCAGGATATGGTTAGCTTAAATGTTAAACAGTAAATCTCAAGAATGAAGAATAATGAAATTATGAATTTAACTGAATTTATTTCTGTTGGTAATTTATTAAGTTACTTCAGTTGTATAATCTTTTAGTTTTAACTTTGTACTGAAAATTTTCAACTGGTAAACAAAGAAGTCCCTATTTTCTTTTAGTTTATTTCTCCAATATTGTTTGATTAAAACAACCTTTTACTTAATTTTGTATAGTTCGTCTTACACTTAATTGTTTGTAACTTTTTCATAAATAATATGAGAAAATCCTCAACAACATAGCAGCAGCTTTTAAAATGAATCTTTAACAGCTTAGGGCTGTAAAGAGTTGCCTGAATATTCCACATAGTTCTTGTCAGTTGTGGGTTTTCAATCAATATAAGAAATAGCTGATTAGTGTAATTACAACTTGAGGAGTTGAAATTGAGGTTAGACTCATAGTCGAAGATTTTCTGTCTCACCACCACAGTCCAGCTGATGACTGCACCATGATCCAACTTAATTTCATTAAGTCCACACCTTCTTTCAATAATTTCCATAAAAAATTAAATATAGAGCACACTGATTTATGTAAATATCTGAAAAGAGACACATACTGGATGGGATAATGTAATGAAAAACAGATAAGAAGCCATTGTGTAAAATAGGATTCTGTTGGATTAAAATAAGCTGCTGAACTTTTTTTTTCATGTTTTCCAAAACATAGGGAAAGAATGCTGACAAAAGGGGGCATCAGTGAAAGAAAGCGTCAGTGAAAGGAGAAGGGACACCAAAGCATGGAAAGGTTGAGAATCCTATGTTGGGTGGCTTCTTTCTCTACCTAAAATCC
>NC_142947.1:7836467-7888967 GCF_046866305.1 Octopus bimaculoides
TATGCATGTGCATTTATGTATATATATGTGTGTGTGTGTGTGTGTGTGGATATATATATATATATATATATATATAGGGTGGGTGGGGGAGAACTCACAAAAAATAAACAAAAGACGAAGACAGGTGGTGTAGACAACATTAGTTTAACGCTCGGGAAGTGAAGAAGTCTTTAATGTTTCGAGCCTACGCTCTTCCACAGAAAGGAACACAGAAAGAAACGAGGAGTAATTCTGCAACAGACCAATGGCCTATCCAGGTGGAGAATTTATATGCCATGGAAACCAGGAAAAGAGCTTTTATGAGTTGGCAGGACTCAAAAAGATTACTTTTCTTGTTTGTTGTCAGATGGAGTAAGAAACCATTAGGGCCAAAACCCCAATCCCATCGACATCAAAAACAGACTATCACAAAGCTGGTTAAACACTAGGAGTAAGACAACCAGACTAATTACCTACAATCAATGAATACTCTGAAGTAATTAGTGGTCTGACAATGTAATAATTATTTTCACCAAGAACAGAAAACAACACACCATTATGTTGACTTCCTGCAATATATATAACTGGTACATTTTTTTTTTATTGATCCAGGAAGTGAGAATGATAAGTTTGACTTCAATTGGTTGGAACTCAAAACAAAGGGAAATAACTAAATTGGTAACTTGTTCCTCCCTCTGCAAATCATGACAATGGTGATGGCAGGAAGAGACTGAATGGGGAAGGTGAAGATTCTCCAAATGAAGAAACAGCTGGTTTCTAACTATAGTCAACTAGAAATAGCAGCCAGTCTCCCTACCATCATAAAACAAAAAGGAAAGATATATTGGATGAGGTAGTCACAATATACAAATAGATGAGAAGGACATAGCTAGAACTCCTTCCATCAGAAGGGGATTTGCCTGCTATTTCTAACAGCATGAGCATCCCTATAGAAGTTTATTCACTTTTTCTACATTATTACAATGTTGGTGGAAGTGGTTTTGGTGGTGGAGTTAAGTGAAGCAAGTAGTTAGAAGTCCATATTCAACAGGAGTGGCTACTAGATTCTGTTCTACTTTACCAATCATTAATGACTAATTACTATAGTCTAGCTGTATATCTAGTAATTACTTCACTATTTTCTTATTGTCATGACAACTATATTTGTCTACAGTCAACCACTTACAGCCAATAACTACTCATTTCTGCCATGTTATGGTGGTCATGTGGAAGTGAGTGTAGGAGAAAAGATGGCTATTCATATATTCTTTTGTTTCAGTCATCTGACTGCAGCCATGCTGGAGCACCGCCTTTAGTCGAACAAATTGAAGCCAGGACTTATTCTTTGAAAGCCTAGTAATTATTCTCTCCGTCTCTTTTTGGTAAACCATTAAGTTACGGGGACATAAACACACCAACTGACTGTGAAAACCCCACCCCTGCCTTTGTTAAGGTGGAGGTAATAATAACGAAGATGATGATGATGATGATGGGTGCACTATTTCCTCCAGAAGATTGATTTAGAGCAGTCATAGGTAAAATGCAGCTCACAGGACACACACAGGACTTTCTCAGTGGCATGACTAATGAAAAATTACTTAAATATTTTTAGTAGAATTTCTCACCTGATGATAAGCCATTGTCTTATGCAGCCTACTTCTTATAGGTTGCCCCTCCCTGGTTTAGAACTCAAAGAACCAAAGAAAGCTGCCATGGCTAAAGAGCAGCTAAGATCGGTTCAAGATGGTTGTGGTTGCCAAGGGACTACAAATGGAACTCCTCTGCAGATGAAGGCTGATTCAGTCCTTGCTGTTCCACTCAGGTCAAGCATACAAGCTAAGATTTGAAATGCATTTGGCCCTGAGACACCTGTTGAAAACACAAAAGGGCTTCCAATATTTTGATAGCTTCACCTTCAGAAGAGCTTGCAATAGCTCTGAGTGGCTCCTGCATTTTCTTTGTGAGGCAACACGTTTGTGATGTTCCGTTCATTGATACTACTTCTAGCACTGTACCTCTCTTATGTCATGCTACAATCCATGTGACAACCCTGGCTGACACCACAATCTTGACTCTATATCATCAATTGCCAGAAAAACTGGTAATATACATGTATTAGTCCATGTTTCATTATACATTAAATTGCATTCTAGGTCATATGTGTAACTATAAAAAAGGAGCCATGTTATGCTGTTACACAATAACCAGCATGTCACAAGTGTCGCAATCTTTTATTTTATCAACCATGGAAGAACAACAGGCGAAGTGGGAGTCAGCAGGATTTGAACTTGGAATATAAAGGGTTGTAACTAAATAGTGCCAGCTATTTGGTCTATATTAATTCTGCAACCCATTTCCCTACAACCATTAACAAAAGAGTACATTAGAATGTTTATTATATTACTGGTTTGTTTTCAGTCAATTGCGTTGAGTTAATTACGAAGTTGAGCAGTTAATTACTGCATTAATGAGTCAATCAGTTAGTTATCAATTAACGGATCAACAATTAATTGTTAACAAGTAGACGCATTGGGTGAGCAATATGTTGGTAATATTATTAAAATGGATTTGGTGACACAATAAACTGTGTCCACAATCCACCTCCGTTACTACCATATTCATAGACATCATCACCACTACCACCCGATTATTGACGCGATCACCACTACCGTCGCCAATGCCCTCACTAACATCATCGCTGTCATCACTAACGGTCATCACGGTCCAAATTAGTTCTTACTCGGAGCAACTGCCGGCACTACTTCAATACAGAAGTCCCGATGCATCTACGTAACGATATGTGTTTACAGTGCACGCTCGTTAGGGTTAATTTTAGGGTTGCGTAGATGCGTTGGGAACTCTGTATTTAAGTAGGCGAAAGTATAGAATACGTACACCCAGTGTTTAGGGTTTGGGTTAGGGTTTTTTGTTACGTTGAAAACGGGTGGTGTACGTATTCTTTACCTCCGCCTTTAAGTCGTACCCAACTGCCATCCAGGGTCACTAACATTCCACTTGTAAATTATTTATTGTGTAAGTTTACCATGATGTCATTTAATACCTATTGGCAATGTATGAAAGTCACAGCTACCAACGTTCCTTTCTTTATATTTCCCAGGATTCAAGTTTATTTAAGACGTTGACATTTATATAACAGAAATTATCATCACAATAAATCATTATTACTATAATTATTAAGGCGATATGGTACAAATGGTAACAAACAAGATTGCATAGCATTAATTCATGTAATTTACTCTTCTTGGGTTACCTTAAATATCTTTTGAGCTGATATATACTAGTAATAGAGTTTTGAATCAACCAACGAAATCTACTTAATGAAAAAATTATCATCCAAGAAAAAGAGAGCTGTGATCTAGTGTCCATAATTAGTTAAAGCCAATTTATTCTAACACAACTAAAGCTCCAGAGAAAGCCATGAATGCCTCACACTCATAATTTCTCTCTCCTGCAAACCTGTGGGACTCAACCTCAAACAATAAACAAATATTTCTAAGATAACATTGATTACTTCCCTTTACATGGATTACTTCCCCTCCTTCTGAAATCACAACACCAACTCCCTCACTTGGTCACTTCCAAATAAATTGATTCCATTTTAGTTTTGACAATTGATTAAAATGACAGTACTAAAATTTTTAATGTTGATATTACGTTTAAGAATGAGGGAAAGACAGGACTGATGATGATCTTATAAAATACAATAGCATGCACAAATGTGTGTCTGTATGTGTGTGTGTGTGTATGTTGGTGTAAAAGTCTATCCACTGGGCCCCAGTTGAAATCCCTGTACTGCATGTTTGTTCCCAAATCTAACTTGACTCTGGATATTATAAAAATACTCTAAAATTTCAGAAGCTCTAGAATATTGAAACTGGCACCCTGATCCTACTGCCATACTTTAACATATACACAAATTCATATTCTGTTGTACATGTGTGTATTCAACAATGCCTACTGATTTACTTCTTTCTAAACCTTTGCTATTCCTCTCATTAAATCACTTTCAAAATTCACTACTTTTAGTCACTGTTTTATTTTTAGGTTGTTTTGTTTTTTAACATGAAACTTTATCGGCAATATACTCGCTGGTATAGTAACCTTCCTATTAATAGATCTGGAAGTAGTTGTCGGATAGCCAAACTGTTCTCATAAAGCTACCTATCCAGTCTATATCTACAAACCATTTCTACCTATCCAGTCTATATCTACAAACCATTTCTACCTATCCAGTCTATATCTACAAACCATTTCTACTTATCCAGTTAACATCTACACACTGTGTTTACATATCTACCCAATCAACATCCACACAATGTCTATATATCTAACCACTTAGCATCCACACAGTGCCTATATACCTAACCAGTCAACACTTATTCACTCTGTCTAGCTATCCAGTAAACGTCTACACACTGTGTCTATATACCTAGTCTCTCAATATCTACTCATTGCATCTATATATAAATATATATTCTTTCAGCATCTACACACTGCGTCTATACATATATATATATATCTATTCTTTCAGCATTTACACATTGCTTCTATATATATATTTTTTTCTGTCTACACACTGTGTCTATATATCTATCCAGTCAACATCCATGCAGTGTGTCTATATATATATCCAATCAACATCAACACACCATACCTGTATGTACTTAACCATCAACGTTTACAAAAGTATTTATCTATAGTAGTAAAACAAAAATGATTATCTTCTCTGAGATAAAATATGCTTGGAATTTCAAGTTTCCACCAGCAGAACAGACTAAGTTATTTGTTGTATATTAAATGTGACATATTGTCAAACAGGACAGTAAAAAAATATTGTCTCATTAGTATTCACTCATTAACTCAATCTCTCAGTAAATTAAGAATTATTCTCAACCAGTAAGCTTAGTCTTTATTGTTATTCAGCACCTGGAACTAATCAGGCCAAACTACAAGAGAAAAATCACACACACAGAACCAGCATGAGACAGAAATTCACAAAAAATCTAATTTTATTTCAGAAGTCATACTTGCATTTATGACTTCTAATTATGAAATTAATAGTTTTGTTTTAATTAAATTTATGGCCAAGTTATTTATCTCTCCAATTTATCAGAAACATCATCTTCACTGCACCATTCTTTTATATTTGTGTATGTTGTATTAGTGCTACTGATCTCGGTGCCCCTGGAATTGTTACAACTCAACTCAGAGCTATTGGTCTGTGTGCCACTGATCTATATAACTGGACCCAGTGCCAGTGGACTCGGTGCTATTGGTTTCTGTGTCACTGGTGCCATTGCTATGGAGCTCTCCATATATTCTACACACTGACACACAATTGTCTTAAAAAGTTCATAATGCAATCACTAAGTCTCGGGTTCAATCTGACATGGAGCGATGGAAACTATAAGGAAGTGCATCAGATGGATTACACTCGGAATTCAAAAGTGGAGCCTTGTCTCATACACTGTCAAACTGATTCAGCCTGAAAATTTCATTAAGGATATACAAGTCTGGAATACTCAACCACTTGCATGTTATGAGTAAATCAATAGATTGAACAACTGAATCCTCATCACCAGATGATTGAGATTCATCTATTCATCCACACATACACTGCTTCTTTCCATCCTTCTCATCTTTCACCAGTTTACTCTCTCTTCTTCTTCGCTAACTCTATCTGGCATCCACAACACACACAGCCATCAACTTTACAATACATGTTGCACTTTAAACATCTGACATGTCTGCCCAGCACCAACTCCATGCCCACAGACGACTAGTAGTATTCTGGGGTATACACATGTGGAGGTAATGATGGTAACCTGAAGTTTGCCTGAGACGCTCTGAGAAGTCACAAAGTTGTCAAATGAGAAGAGGGGGGGAAGTCACATGACTGACAATGTAAAGTCAATAGAAGGTGGGGTCTGATAGTGATACCATTCCAGTAAACACTGAAAATCCATTTTCTACATATGTGCTGTCCTGTAAATGCTCAGCAGCATTTTGCTTGTCTTTACATTCTGAGTTCAAATCCTGTCAAGGTCAACTTTGCCTTTTATCCTTTCAAGGTCGATAAAATAAGTACTAGATGAGCACTGGGGTTGATGTAATCGACTTTCTCCTTTCCCCAAAATTGTAGGCCTTATGCCAAAATTTGGCACCAATATTAAGGCAGAGTAGCTATGTGGTTAGGGTATTGGGCTGCTGATCCTATTGGTCGTAAGTTCAATCATGAACAAGTCATATAAACTCTGCTTCACATCACAGAGCTATCCCCGACTTCACTGTTGAGCAGTTGACCATCTGGCTGGAAAAACAATTTGTCCAAAACACGGTACTTTTTTCTATGCATGTGTTGAGTGAACCAATGAAAAGCTACATTCTGTACAATGCCAACAGCACTGCATCCCAATAAACAGAGATTGTTGACCCTTAAGCCAGCATTTTACAGCCACAATGAGCTGTCGGTCCTGAACATGTATGTGTTGCACAATGTCGATGAGTCTTTGGTTGGCAAATTGCCAGTTTTGCTGAAGGCAATGTGCCAAGTGGAAATATCGGTGAAGTCAATATAGAAACCATCAATACTATGATTCCTGAGATTTAAAGAAGTGCAGGGGAGAAGGGCAGCAGACATGGGACATCCGGGATTCTTTAAATGTTAATTTCGTTCCACCATGGATTTGAATGAAACAGCTGAGTCAGAGAAAAGTCAATGTCGTTTATCAACTTGGTTTATTACAGCAAATAGAAATAATATATTCATTAATTAGGTGAAGGGGGGAAAGAGAAAGAGAGAAAGGTTCTGAACTGACTTGACCACCATCTTACTGGTATTGATTTTACTGGTGGTTCAATCCCAGTGCATGGCACCTTAATAACCTATGATTTACGAATGAAATTGTGGGTGTGTTTGTAGGTGTGTGCACACATGCATGCATACTTATTTATATGTTGGCCTGCTTACCCAGCCATGAGGGTGGCGTCATTTGAAAGCTAAAACAATGTGAAGCGCATTGTAACCAGTGACTTATAGCAATATCCAATGGTCTGGTCAATACCATGATACATACATACATTATATATATATATATATATATATATATATATATATATATATATATATATATATATATATATATATATATATATAATCATCATTTAACGTCTGTTTTGCCATTCTGGCATGGGTTGGACAGGAGCTGACTAGCTGAAGGGCTGTTCATGTCTGCTATGGCTGTATGCCTTTCCTAACACCAACCACTTTACAGTGTGTACTGGGTGCTTTTACGACCCCTAAAAAGCAAAGTTGACCTTAGTGGAATTTTACCACAGAGCATGGTGATGGATGAAATACCACTAAGCATTTTGAAAGGATTACAGGCAGAGCCAATCTCGATGGAATTTAAACACGGAGTGTAAAGACAGATGAAATGCTGCTAAACATTTTGTCCAGCGAACTAATGATTCTGTTAATAATGATAATGGTTTCAAATTTTGGCACAAGGTCAGCAATTTCAGGGAAGGAGTAAATTAATTATACTGATCCCCCCATTGCTCAATTTTTTTTTTGTATCTACCCCAAAAGGATGACAATGCTGACCTCAACAGAATTTGAACTCAGGATGTAAAGACAGACAAACTGCCACGAAGCAGTTTGCCTGGTGTGCTCACGATTCTGCCAGCATGCCTTATCACTAATAACAACAGCAATAATTTCTCATATCAGCACAAACCCATGAAAGTAGGTTTGACTGAACCATAGAATATAGCTGGTACCTTAGTGCAGCTCTGGGAGAATGACAGATAAATATAATTACTTAGAGAGCTTGGACTCAAAACTAAATATTACATGAGAGTCTGCTTTGTTTGCCACCTCTACAATAGTTGGTGAGATTATTATTATTAATAAATTAATAATGGTATTAATAATGCTAATAGATATTTTTTCCTCGACAGCAAGTGTTCATTATTTGGCAAAGATGAGAGAAAGAGAAAGTGAGTAGGTTAGTATTGCACCAACTGCCCTAAATCTACCAATGTGAGACTAACAGTGGTAGGAAATCAATGTCTTCCACTTCACGCTCAGAAATGTTCACGTTTGATCCGTGTTTATAGAATATTGATTCCGTTTTTGACAGCAAGGAGGTGTGTAAGGGGAGAGAAACACAGGAATACACCAGAAGATGTTACTCGGTTTTGGAGCTTTAGTACCACCAATGCCTGCATTGCTTATACATACAGCACTACTATAAGCCACTGTGCACATACATGATTATACAGCTGAATGCATATAGACATACCAACATATATAGACAGGCAGATAATTGTACACAAGAACATATATTTTCCCCACCCACACATATGCATACACTCCCACAGACATACATATACACTCACATATATATATATATATATATATATATATATATATATATATATATATATATATATATATATACCCATATATTCACCAATGTACACAGACGCACACCTACATGTATAGACACACATCTACATATAGACACAGCCACATATGCATACACACCCACCTATTTATACATATGCACCTAATATATACACCCACACAAAATATATGTGCACATCAGCATAGGCAGACACAATAGCATGCAATCACATCAGTATATAGTCACATACACACACACAGAAGATAAAAATTATTGGGGTAGCCTGTAGAAAGGAAAAGGTAACGGGGATATCCTGTAATATGGTGGACAGTGGATGACAATGAAGAACACAGGTGGGCACAGGGGAGGCCAGGTGGACAGTGATGGGCGGTAGTGGGCAGTAATGGACATTGGATGATAGAAGTGGATAGCTTTTATCCTTTTCTTTTTCAGTCATTTGGCAACAGTCACTTGGCAACCACTTTGAAACTTCAAATATATCAACCCTAGTACTTATTTTTTTTAATGCCTGGTCCTTATTTTAGTGGTTCTTTTGATGAACCACTAAGTTATGAGGACATAAACACACCAACACCAGTCAAGTGGTGCTGAGGGACAAAGATACAAAAACACACACACATCTATTTATATATAAATATATATATGTGTGCATGTATATATATGTATACACACACACACACACACACACGTATACGATGAGCTTCTTTCAGTTTCCATCTACCAAATCCACTCAAAGGCTTTGATAGGCCCAAGGCTATAGTAGAAGACATTTGCCTAAGGTGCCATGCAGTGAGACTGAACCTGGAACTATGTGGTTGAGAAGCAACCACAGTGCAAAATAGTGATTAATGGTGGGTAGATAGAGACAGTGGTATTCTGTGATGGACATTGGTTAATGGTAATGACAAGAATAATAAGATAAATTAGCAAAAACAATATAAAAATACAATAAAAATAAGTCTCATGGTACATACATTCCTGGAAAGTTGCAGCTGGTCATTTGCAGTGAGTGCAACAGTGGTGGTCGGTGGATGAGGTGCACCACTCCACCAGCAGAAACCTTGCTGTCGACAACACAACCACATCAACAATGATAGGTTAACACAACAAACACAACATTTGCAGTTTTCATGGAAATTCTTCTTTTGCTGTTGTCAGGTTCTGTTGGTGTTTATGGGTAGGGTCACACCCATAACTTACAGAAAGTGTTGGTTCGTCAGAGTGGGGGTAGAGCCAGGGGGTGGGGGTGGAATCTATGCAGAGTGTATGCAGTTCAAATAAGTAACAGACTATAGGGACTAAAATCCTTGTGGTATTCACTTTGACCACTTTGCATTCTAGGTGTCAACCCTACAAAGAGGAGAGGGCCTACTTTTCCTTCTTTCACCCTTCAAGAGATTAATGAAGTACCAGGGTACATTTAGTCAATCATAATACTCTTCTTTAAATATGTGTGGCTCTGTGTCAAATTGAAAAACAGTTATTTTATTATTATTATTATTATTATTATTATTATTATTATGAAAGGGCAGTGGATTGTAAGAATGGTTAAGGGAATTGGACAAAATACCCTGCAATATTTGTACTAATTCCTAATGTTCTGAGTTCAAATCTCATCAAGGTCAAGTTTACATTTCATGACTCCTGGGGGGGGGGGGTCGAAAAAATAAAACACCAGTCAATTACTAGGGTTGCTGTCCTTGTGCCTGAATTAGTAAGCATTGTTGTTGTTGTTGTTGGCCAGCCACTGACTGAATTCTTGGATGTCAATAAGACGCCTGGGATAATATTTCAGAGCCACCAGGATGAGGACTCTGATAGTAAAAGCGATATCAAGGAGATAAATGGGGGTGGAGACTTATTGGTGAACCTGGTTTCTGGGGTCAGGAAGGAAGAATACCCACCCACAATCATAAACAAGGCTCCTCACAGCTTCAGTTTCCTCCCGGCTAGTTTTGGGGGTAAAATGTGAGGGAAAGATGACTGGAAGAAAATGGGGAGAGCGAGAGGGAGAAAGACAGAGAAAGAAATAGTGTGTGTGTGTGTGTGTGACAGCTGTATATAGTTGGAACTCATAGACAAAGATTCATTTCACTTCCATGTTTATCATAGTACCATGGTAACAAGTGGTAATAAATCCAGGAATAGACAGCTTCTGCTAACAACTGGTGACTAATCCATGGACACACAGCATTTGGTAACAAGGCAGTAAGAATCCAAGAATCCACTTTCACTGGCTTAAAATGATGACTGGTGTAAATGAAGTAAAACTGTCAGCCACAAGTAATCCAAATACTTTGGTAAACTAATCCAGGATCACTGAAAGTGTCCTAACAAATGGTAACTAATCCAGGAATATTCAGCTTCCAGTAACGAGCAGTTACCAAATTCCAAAATCTAAAAAGTTCCAGTGACAAGTCACAGCTGAGAGTTCTTCTATCAATTGGGGAGGTGAACTGGATATCCAATCCAAAATTGAAAAATCTTCAACACAGAATTTTTCAGAAAGAATTGAACAGTAAGAGATGATCCAAAAATCAATATCGTAAATTATTATTATTATTATTATTATTATTATTATTATTATATCTTGAGAATTAAGTTTGTACTAAAAGTGTTATAATGCACTCTTTAAAAATATTATATATACAGAACATTATATAGCCTGGAGTTTGTGTGTATGTAGTGTCATATAGCTTGGAGTTTATGAGCATCTAGAGTGTTATATAGCTTATAGCCTATGTATTGAGTGTTATGCAGCATGTGTGTATATATACATATATACATATATATATATATATATATATATATATATATATATATATATATATATATATATATATATATATATATATATACACAGGGTTACATAGTGTGTGTGTACAGAAACAGACTGAGTGCTGTATATCTTGTGTGCAAATAATGCTACAATAGAATGCAAGTTGTATGTATAGAGTGTATATAATATATAGCTTGTGTGTGTGTGTGTGTGTGTGTGTGTGTGTGTGAGTGAGATACAGCAATGGAAGAGAGCAGCAGGAGTACAGCAGAGTACGACTAAAGCAGTTGACCATAAGAAAAACAAGAGAGTATCAGCAGTGGAGTACAACAGGAGTATGCGTGACACTGAGCAGACGAGTCGCCTTTACTACAGCTGTAGACTAGGAGTACGTGAGGACGGCATCGGTCGTAGTACCAGTAGAGTAGTGAGAGGACACGCAGATCCTCCTCTGTCCCTCAATGTTGTGCTAACCACCAAAAGTTCAACTGATTTTGTCAGCTACTTTCCCTGCCTTATTATTATTACTCATGTTGTTGTTGTTGTGTCAATATATACAGAGCAACATCAACAAACACATACATACACACGCATACATTGACATATATACGCATCCACTCGAGTACACACGCTCATACGCGCATAAACATATACACATACACACACTTATACACAATACAGCTGTTAGTGTGTAATTTACATGAAAAGATATTTACAGCTGTGTGAATGTGTGTGCGTGTGTATGGACACGCGTGTGTTGTCTGTGAATGTGAGTGTGTGTGTGTGTGATTGAGAGTGAAATGGTAAATATGTGTCTTGTGTGTGTGTGTGTGTGTGTGTGTACTAATACTTTAAAAGATGATGTCTATTGTGGCAAAGGAGGGGAATTATATGAGCTCGAAAGCGTATATATGCGTGTAGAAAGAGAGAGAGAAAGAATATATTTGGAGAGAGAGAGACACACACACACAGAATGCGGAGATAAAGGAAGAAAGAAACAGAGATAGGAGTGAAAAGAAAGTAGAGGGAGAGGAGGAGGAGGTGTGTGTGTGTGTGTGTGTTTGTGCGTGCGAGTGTGCGAGTGTGTATAGGCATGTGCGTGTGATGTTTCAATGAGATATGTGAGATCAAAGTGGAGTCAACAGTTAGATTACAGCGTGTGTGTGTGTGTGTGTGTGTGTGTGTGTGTATGTATGTATGTATGCGTGTGTCTTTGCATATATATATATGTGTGTGTGTGTGTAGTGTTTGCGTACAGTATCTATGTAGTGATTGTAGAATGCGTGCTTATATATATATATATATAGTCTACAATGTGTATATAGGAGGGAGACGGTGGGGACCTGATGAGGGGTAAGTAATCAGCAGCAGTGGGACAGTCTCCAATCAATAGTTACAATAGAGAGCGGGGGTACATACACACAGCAGTCAGGCAGCCAGCAGCAGCAGCAAACGCCATCATCAGCATCATCACTACCGGCATCAATGCCTCCTTCATCATCATCATCATCATCAACAGCAACACCACCATCATCACTATCATCACCACCAGCAGCAGCAGCACTGATAAACCAATCAGGGAGCCTCAGAGTGGTTGCTCGACTTGCTAAAAATAGCAACCAAATCTCCCTCGAACCATTCTCTAACGGATAGAAGACACTGGATTATGTGGTGATGGATCTAGCAAAAGAGACAGCCAGTCCAGCTTGATCAGCACTGACCTAGGGTTAAACAACAGCAACATCCAACCATATAATGACCACCACCACTGTAACAGGCGAAGAGAAACCATTACAATTGTAGTGGAAATTCAACAGTGTTGTAGTGGGAGAGGAGTGGGGGTTGCAGATATATATATACACACACACACACACACACACACGCATACATGTGTATGTATATATACATACACGCATATACACACACACACAGACACGTATATATACACACATACATATACAGAGAGAGGGGAGCAGCGAGGTGTGTCACGTGCTAAAGGATGCTGAGGTTGTTTAATAAACACAAATACTGCAACAACAACATTAAGTGACCAATACATACAACATCCTCTACTACCACCACCACCACCATCATTACTACTATATACTATCATATACTACTACCACCACTGCTTCTACAACCGCCACTACTGCTACAGCCACTACTACCACTACCGCCACTGCCGCCACCACCACCACCACCACCACTATAGCTACCATTTATACCACTATCACTGCTACTGCTACAAGCATCACTACACCCACCACCACCACCACCATTACTACTATATACTAACATATACTACTACTATTACTACCACCACTACAACTACATTACATTACCACTGCAAATAACTACAAGATCATATGAGTTAGTAATGTTGCGGCAGTAGTGTAGTGATGGTATTCACCACTACAGTACTAGCACACTAACACCCCAACAACTACAACACTAGTCCACTACCACCATAACCACAATACAATTTATCCAACAGGAGAGCCTCTATCTGCTAGATATAGAAACCAAATCTCCCTCACATCACACTTTGTCTTAAAAGGCAGGACTGAATAATGTACTCTTAACTACACTGTTTCTGCTAGGATGATCATATCTGGAATGTGTAACTTCAGATAGATCTTTTGGAGCAGTAGTGGCCAGGGGGTAAACAAGAGCAAGAAAATGGGTCGCAGTATCTCTTGACCCCAAAAAAGGGAACACACCACACACACACACAGTGTCCCTTTAACATTCAACAGTTGAAATCCTGTCAGCAGTTATGTTGTGTCCTTAGAAAATATCTAAACAAACAGTGGCCAAGTCTACTTGGCTGTAAAGAGGTGCCACTAAGAGGCACAGTTCACCTAGTTGTAAAGAGGTGTCATAGAAGCACAGTTCATTTGCTTGCAAACAGGGACCACAGGAGACCATCATCATCATCATCATTTAACATCTGTTTTCCATGCTGACATGGGTCAAACGATTTGACACACAGGTGGTTTAATACGCGATGCCAGCATGAGTGGTCTTCTATGTAACACCAGCACAGGTGCTATTTTATGTGGTGCCAGCATGGCTACTTTTTATGTGGCATTTACACAGGTGCTTTTTACATAGCACTAGCACCCATGGGGGGGGGGTCACCAGAGGAGATACTTGGTTACCCAGGTAGGACAAGGAGCAGATGGTCATGGTGGCCATAAACGACATGCCTAATTGAGGAACGTTCTATACTGTGTAGAAATCCTCCCATGAAGCAGAAGAAACCACTTGAGTAACCTCTCTTAAATTGCATTATAAACATGAAACCTTCAAAGAAAATAATGTGGGGGTGGGGATATTTTCTTGTATTGTCCCTTATGTCAGGCAGTGTTGGAGTGCCCCTTATTTTTACTTATGCCCTTTACTTGTTTCAGTCACTGGACTATGGCCTTGTTGGAGCATTGCCTTGAAAGCTTTTAGTCAAACAAATTGACCACAGTATATTATTTTTTAAAGTCCCCTTTTGTTGAACTAAGTTATGGAGATGTAAACAAAGCAACACCAGTTGTCAGACAGCTTAGAGGAAAAACGATACACACACATACATAAGGATTCCACACAATTTTTGCCTACTAAAAATCCAATCACAAGACTTTGGTTGGCCCAAGGTCATAGTAAAACACACTAATCTAAGGTGAGTGCAATGGAACTAAACTTGAAAAAAAAAACATACAACAGTGATTTGTCTGAGGGCAGATTTGTTTGTAATATAAACATGTCTAGAAAGGCACAGATAGCATATCTCTCTCCCTCTCTCTCATATATACATATATTATTTATGGGGCATGTGGCCTCCATTGAAACTCTCTTGATTTATATTAATCTCAAGGTTAGTCTTAATGCATAAGACCTTAAGACAAGGATAGGTAATGTGTCTCCCCACCTTGTCATCATACATAGCTCCACTTCTTGGCAATGTGATGTAGCACAGTTGGGCTTCTCTAATAAGTGACAAAATATTTTGTGACACTTTTTTGAATAAATGACTTGGTTTTAAAATTGTAATCCTTTAAAAATGTTATTTTATTGGCGCAAAGTCACATTTTAAAGACATCACCAGCCTTAAAGTCACTGGTAGGCTACAGCCATCATTAAACATAACAAGTCACTAGGGAATTGGTGGGTTTGGAGCATTAACCCTTTAGCATTTAATCTGGACATATCCAGCCCGAATATTCTACTTGTTTTGTGTTCAAATTAGCTAGATCTGGCCTCTCACAACCACCCTACAATGTCATTCTAAAAATAAACAACCACATCATTGAGATCTCAAAGCTATAAGATAATGCATGATTAATGCCAAACAATGTTAATAAATAAGCATTACATTTGACAGAATAATTTGAATCCTAAAGGGTAAAACAGCTAACAGCTTGTCAAAAAAAACTTTACTGGTTTTGGTGTTCTAGGTTCAAAACCCAACAAAGTCAATTCTAACTTTTTGCTCCTCTATGGTCAAATAACAAAGGATCAGGAATCAAAACAATTATATATTCTCCCTTCACTTTTTAAAATGGTTTTCTGTACTTCTTCACAAAATATCACTATCTGAGCCAATATATAATTCTATACCCTTGAGGGTAATGAGGCCAAAAGATAGCCACCAATCACTAGAGTTTAACACAACAATCCTATTGCTCTAATGAGTCTGACAAATGGCATTACATCTGTGACTGTGTGGTGTCAGCCAGTGCTTAGCTAGAACCAACCAAACAACTAACCAGAACAAGTTTTCTCTCATAGTCTTCACAGAGTCCTGAATAAATAATAAGGTCAATGAAGTAGAAAGAATTCTTACTCTAGATATTGGCACTAATTTTGGTGCTTCATCATCATCGTCATCGTTTAACATCTGCTTTCCATGCTGGCATGGGTTGGACAGTTTGACTGAAGTCTAGCAAGCCAGTAGGCTGCACCAGGCTCCAATCTGATCTGGGAATGTTTCTACAGCTGGATGCCCTTCCTAACGCCAACCACTCCGAGAGTGTAGCAGGTGTTTTTTTACGTGCCATTGTCACAGGAGCCAATCAGGGGGCACTGGCATCGACCATGTTCGGATGGTGCTTTTTTATATGCCACCAATATGGGAGCCAGTCAGGCAACACTGGCATCAACCATGTCTGGATGGTGCTTTTTATGTGCCACAAAACAAAATATATACTATGACTGAGACACCTCACACACATATATACACCTTGTGTCTGTGACAGGGTTCACTTTGTTCGGCTAAGACCAATGGGCAGATGCTGGCTGACCAATTAGAGTCAGGAAATTTTATCCTTCACCAGGATATTTCTGTCTTCACAAAGTGACAGAGGAGAATTTAAACAAGAAATACACAGTTTGTGATGGAGGTAGACCTTGGCTAATAACATAGCTGACATAGCTATATTGATGAGCATGCCAGAGTTGTTGTTTAGCTCCAGACCAATCCTGATTGAGTAGACTTATGTTCAGAAATATTCCAACAGTGCATACCCTGTTCTCTTGGGAGAGTAAGTCAGTCTACAATTCCTTCCTATTTAAGACAGTGATTTGAGGCTGATCTGACCATTCTTTCAAGTAAATCTACAGGCTCTCCTATTGATTCAATACACACACACAGTTGTGTTAATTAGCTGGGTACAGAGAATGAGTGAGATTAGAAATCTCAAGATAAGAGATTAGTTTATGGTAGGTGGGATAAGTGTCCAAAATTAATTAAGTGGTGGTGGTGGCAGGGTTAATTAATGTCTGCTTTGTTTAGAGTTAAGGAGCCAAGAAAGTGGTCAGTAGCGAGTTTTCAAGTGATTCGATTTTGGCAAACAGTCCGCAATGATAATCATCTTTCCTTATCAAACACCATCACATTTCTCTTCAGTGTTATTTCTACATTACTGTTGCCAAGTACTTCACATGTAGAGTATTTGGTCAGTGAGCAGTCAATGGTCAGCTGGTTGTAGTTACCAAAACAGAAGAAACATTAGAACAGTTTAAAATAAAACGAAAATCAGTTGAAATAAGCCCTGCAAGGTAGGATGGCTGCTTCAGCAAGGGCTGCTGGTCATTCTCCGTGGCAACGCTATCACAGCCATTGTCCGCAGGATGCAGCTGAGCCCACCGTTTGTGCTGGGGGTGTGCTTTTTTTCTTTTGTCATTGTTTCCTTGTAATTAAATTGCAATTCAATCTTTATGTAAATAAAACTAATGTATGAGCATAAAACAAAAATGAGTTAAGTAACAATTTGTGAGAATATTCTTTGTTAGACATCTCAGGGTAGGGGTGTTGTAGGCTGTGTTTTATCTTCCCTCATTGTTGGACAAGTTTGGTTCACATGGAGTGTGTGTGTGTGTGTGTGTGTGTGTTTAGTAATAGCTGGAGTGATAGAGGAAAGGGTAGAGAAAGGTAAGGGAGAAAGAAAAGGAAGACATTAAAGACAAAGAATGAAGAGCAAAAAATAACAACAAAAAACAGCCAAACTACTACTTGTCTTTTTCTCATTAAAAACATAACATCATCATCATCATCATCTTCATCGTTTAACGTCCGCTTTCCATGCTGGCATGGGTTGGACGGTTTGACTGGGAACTGGTGAACCAGATGGTTACACCAGGCTCCAATCTGATTTGGCAGAGTTTCTACAGCTGGATGCCCTTCCTAATGCCAACCACTCCGAGAGTGTAGTGGGTGCTTTTACGTGCCACCGGCACGAAGGCCAGTCAGGCAGTACTGGCAACGGCCACGCTCAAAATGGTGTATTTTACATGCCACCTGAACAGGAGCCAGTTCAGTGGCACTGGCAACGATCTCGCTCGAATGTTTTGTTCACGTGCCAGTAAGGTGACGCTGGTAACGATCATGCTCAAATGGTGCATTTTATGTGCCACCGGCACAGAAGCCAGACAGCTGCTCTGGCAATGATCCCTCCCGGATGGTGCTGTTAGCGCTCCACTGGCACAGGTGCCAGTCATCGAATTTGGTTCAATTTCGATGTATATATACACATGCACTTATACATACATCCATCCCACTATGCAACATTAAAACAATCTTTACACTATAACATGGAGTAGTCCTGCTTTTTGGTGTTGGAATTATGAGGATATCCAATAAGGCTGCTGAGGATGAGAGGTTTCCAGTTTATGTAGTGTTTTCATTATTTCATCATTAGCCCCATTCACTGTCACCATCCACATAAAATTCTTTGGTAGTTCTGTTTCTTTTTTTATTCTTGTACTTCTATTGTTTTTATGCAGGGAGTTTGTAAAGGAACTATTTGTAGTGAATGTTAGTTTTCTTTGTAGAAAACTATTTAACCTCTGGTGAGGTTACATAGCAGATGTGAGATATATTTACATACATACATAGACACATGCACACAAAATCAATCAAGTATGATGTAGCAGTAATACAATAGGCAGACACTTCTCGATCAAACACTTATATGGTAAGGAATGAATCAAGAACAGTTACTCTATCTGAGGTTGTTGAACTATTACTGACAGAATCATCATTGCAGCAGCATCAGGACAGCAACTATGGTGGCATCCCTGACAATAAATTCGGGCTACAGTAGCAAAAATTTGTGCACTTATGTATACATAAACACTCAGACATATATGTGTGAGATGTGTATATATATATATATGTATATATATATATATAGATAGATAGATAGATAGATAGATAGAGAGGTAGATAGATATACATACATGCACACATGTCTGTATGTGATATACACACAAGTGCATATACATGTGTGTGAGTGTGTGTGTGTATACACACACACACACATACAAGTCCTCATTTTATGAGAAATATAACTACCAATTATTAACAGGAGACAATTATAGTTGGATAATTTTAAACCAACCAAAATCAGACACACACACACACAAAAGCATTATGCCGCAGTAGACCCATCCGCCAATCCATACAAACATGGAAAAACAGCTGTACAGATATAAAATAACGATGATGTATAAAGGACACACAAACACACAGCTGACTATGTCGAAATGCTCCAGGATTTCCGACCCACATCCATACACATACCACACATACATTCGTACACCAATCCTCCACTACATACACCAAACACGATGAAGCTACATGGTACAATGCTCCAGGATTTCCATACACACACACACACACACACACACCACAGATCACATACAGCCACACTACATTACATACAATCGCACACATCCACCACATGCTATACACGCACACCATATCACATGTGTGTCACTTCCACACACCACAAACATCCCCCGCATCACAGTAAAAGCTCCATGTCAGAATGTTCCAAGAGTTAACATGGATGATGAGGTCTGTTTTACTGACATCTTTACTTCAAACTGAACACTGCAAGGAAGAAAAAGGAGGAGGAGGAGGAGGAAATCAATAACTGTTCAATGGTGTATAGTGAGTAACATTGACCAGGCTGCTTGCTACGCTACACGACTAGAGGGGAATGTAAAACTGACTGTTCTCTCTTCATACCACCGCTGCCGTCACCACCTCACATTCACTGCATTTGTTCCCCACCACACACACACACACACACACAGACATGCACACTTTTATTTCCATTTTCCTTCCAGCTTTTATCTCATTAAAGAAGCAACAATTACCATTGTTATTAATTCCCTCCTCCACCTCCTTATTGTTATTGGTGACACTGTGTGCCTTACCCCTAACTTTCTGGCAACATTATTATTATTATCATTATTATTATTATTATTATTATTATTATGTACCAGTCTTTGCAGTAAAAGTTACATCAATAAAAATGTAATAGATTTCTATATTTATTCACTCAAACAATGTGTAGTGGAGGCGGCATTGACGGTTGTGGTGGAGGTGGCATTGACGGTTGTGGTGGAGGCGGCATTGACGGTTGTGGTGGAGGTGGCATTGACGGTTGTGGTGGAGGTGGCATTGACGGTTGTGGTGGAGGTGGCATTGACGGTTGTGGTGGAGGTGGCATTGACGGTTGTGGTGGAGGCGGCATTGACGGTTGTGGTGGAGGCGGCATTGACGGTTGTGGTGGAGGCGGCATTGACGGTTGTGGTGGAGGTGGCATTGACGGTTGTGGTGGAGGTGGCATTGACGGTTGTGGTGGAGGCGGCATTGACGGTTGTGGTGGAGGCGGCATTGACGGTTGTGGTGGAGGTGGCATTGACGGTTGTGGTGGAGGTGGCATTGACGGTTGTGGTGGAGGTGGCATTGACGGTTGTGGTGGAGGCGGCATTGATGGTTGTGGTGGAGGTGGCAGGAGTGAGCCTCAGAGTCAGCCCTGCCTCCCCCACTCCTCAGTCCCATCACCAAAGCCAGATGTCTGGTGAAAGACAGTTCTGAAGGAAATATTGGTTTCAAATGTTGGCACAAGGCCAGCAATTTTGAGGGAGGGGATAAGTCAATTACATCGACCCCCACTGCTCAACTGGTACTTAATTTTATCAACCCTGAAAGGATGAAAGGCAAAGTCGACCTCGGCAGAATTTGAACTCAGATCGTAAAGACAGACAAAATGCTGCTAAGCCTGGTGTGCTAACAATTCTGCCAGCTCACTGCCTTAGACCTGAAGGAAATTATTGCTCCATAACTAATACCATCACAGCCCAAGAAAATTATTTGAGCATCGAGTCTAGGTATTTCATTGGGTTTAGGGCAAGCCAGCGAAATCTTACTCACCTAAATTTTTATTCGTCATAGCCGTAAAATTATTTAAAACAGTAGATTATCATCCAATCCAAGAGGAAATATAACTTGTTTATCCACTTCTATGAAACCTACCAACACGGGGAGAACTAGATGTTAACTGTGATGCTAGAGGTGGGCTCAAACTAAAGTTTATATATTTAACTCTTTGCAGATGGGAAGCAGTACTGACCGCATTGAAACACTGTGTGTGTGAGCAGTGCAATGTCTTGCTCTGTGTGGCACTGTGTTTTCAAATATACCACACTGAGAAGAATCCGTAAATACGCTGTAAAATTCCTTGTATGAAAAATTATGTAGTAACTGAATGGCCTAATACCAGTGCACAGCACAGACTGTCAGTACTATATCTGTCTGCAAGGGGTTAAAAACCTGAAGAATCCTAAATCTTTGCGATCAGTATCAGTTAGGGTGTCAGTGTCACAGATGTCTATGTCAGGGGTCAGTGTTACAGAGGTCTGTATAAATTAGGGCTCAGTGCAAGAAAGGTCTGTGCCAGTTAGGGGTCAGCAGATTTGTATTGTTGCACCAAGCTGAGGTTTCATTTCATCTGGTTGAAGGATTCTACATCACATGCACCTCATGTCTACAAATCATCAGAAATCCCAAATTAAAGCCAGCATGGCAATATTTTTTACTTCAAACACCAGACAGATGTTAAAACCATAAGTGATGATGATGGTGGTTGTGGAGGCAAATGTTGATGGTGGTGGTGGTAGTGAGATGATGGTGGTGATGGTTGTGGCAGTGGTGGTGGTAAGTGGGAATGGTGTGATGATGATAGGAATGGTGGCTGTGGTGAGTGGTGGTTGTGACAGGATAATGGCACAGGTTATGGTGATGGGAGTGAGTGGGGAAGGTGTAATGGTGGTGGTTGGCAATGGTGTGATGACTGTGGTGGTGATGTTGAGTGGTCAACAATAAGAGGTCGTCACTCAGGTTTCAAATGATTCAACTTAAAACTTGAGTAGTTTTCCAAAAATGGAAACTTGATGTTGGTCAATAATTCTTTCGAGACTGCCTGCTTTCTGTGAAGGTCTCGGTTCAAAGAGAGACAAGGAAATTTCCATAAAAACAAAGAACAGTAAATTAAAATAATTTTCTGTGTAAACTTGGTCAAATTAATTCTGATTCTCTATTGATTGAGAATTCAGTAAATAGGGGAAAATTTCTCATAGAATTTGGCGTAAGAAATAAATTGATTTCAATAGCAACATTATCATCAACATTAAATCCACCATCACCACCACTTCTGCCAACAATAATTTTAAAATATAATTCTGTAGCTGTTCTTTGTGTGAGTATATGTATGTGAAGGCACATGGCTCAGTGGTTAGGGCATTGACCTTACGATCGTGAAGTTGTGAGTTTGATTCCCAGACCAGGATGTGTGTTATTTTCTTGAGCAAGGATGTATTGTTTATCAATAAAAAAAACATGTCTGAAACAGCTGTAATGAACCACAGCCCATTATACTCTTGAAGTGGTTGGCATTAGGAAGGGCATCCATCCATAGAAACCATGCTAAATCAGACTAGAACTTGGGAGATCTCTGGCTTACCAGTTCCAGTCAAACCATCTAAATCCATGCCAGCATGGAAAGCAGATGTTAAATGATCACACACACACACACACACACACACACACACACACACACACACAGTTTAGTCATTGCATACATGCATGCGTGTATGTGTGTAGTAGTTTAGTGTTCCTCACTCACTTTCCTTATGCTCTTGAATGCTCCACTTGCTCTTTTATAATGTGAGGAAGTCATGTATCTCCTCTAAAGCAGGAAACCTGTTCCTGATCCTTCCCTCATGCTTTAGCCCTCTCATCATATATCACAGACACACACATGTATATGTGTAAGTGTGCACATATTATAGTCCCAACAGACAGATGAAAAAAAGCTCCAGCAGAAATACAGCAACATTAAACTGAACAGATTAGATGTGGCACAGCAAGCAAAGGACAACCAGTTAAGAGGACAGTTGTTCAAATCATGTCATTGGTAGTATTAAAGTATTATGTCATGGTTCCAACTCCATCGATGGAAGAGGGGGTGGGGGTGGAAGGAACATTATACAAAAACAAACACATTCACTTCTAACAACAGTAACAGCAATAATAACGGCAGCAACATTAGTTTGTCATTTTATAGAGAAAAGGTCAAATTTGTTTCAAAAATAAAGGTTTCCGTCAGTTATTGTGTCTTGTTATTTTGGCAATATGGTGGTGGTGGTGATGGTGGTGGTGGTGGTGGTGGTGATGGTTCTGGCAGTGGTGGTGGATGTAGCGGTGGTTATGGTGATGGTGTTGATGGTGGTGGTGCTTGTTACATGGTGGTGGTGTGTGATGATGATGGTGTAGTGGTAGCATGTGGTTGTAGTGGTGGTAATTGGTGGTGTAGCAGTGATGTGTGGCAGTTTCTAGTTATGGTTGTAATGGCGGTGGTATGTAGTGGTGGTGTGCAATGGTAGAGGTGGAATGACAGCAATGTATGGGAATATACTGCACAGAAGAATTTAACCTATGACCATGTGTGTGTGTGTGTGTGTGTGTGTGTGTGTGTGTGTGTATGTGTGTGTGTGTGTATATACAAGTGTGTGGTGTAAATGTGTGTATATGTTTGTATGTTGTGAGTGTGTGTGTGGGTGAGAAACAAATATCAAACTGATGTTGCCTTCTCTTCAGATATGTAAATATACCATGGAAGCAAGAATACTATAATAATGTGAGGAGATCAGTGACTTGTGACACAGTTAGACATCAATTAGCCATTGGCGAGACTGCAGTTAGCCATCGGCGAGACTGCGGTTAGCCATCGGCGAGACTGTGGTTAGCCATCGGCGAGACTGCAGTTAGCCACCGGCAAGACTGCGGTTGGCCATTGGCGAGACTGTGGTTAGCCATCGGTGAGACTGCGGTTGGCCATTGGCGAGACTGCGGTTAGCCATCGCTGAGACTGCGGTTAGCCATCGGTGAGACTGCGGTTGGCCATTGGCGAGACTGTGGTTAGCCATCGGTGAGACTGCAGTTGGCCATTGGCGAGACTGCGGTTAGCCATCGGTGAGACTGCAGTTAGCCATCGGCAATCAGTGAGATGGTACCTAGCCATCAGGGAGGCGCCGGCTAGCCATCAGGAAGGCAGGTAGAGAAAGAAGTTGAAGATATTGATAATGATAATGGTGACAATAATAGACTAATGAACTAAGACCTCTACCTGTAACACTGATGACATCAGTATCACCGTCTGAAGCCTGCTATTCAACTCCACTCCTACCACTACTACCATCATCATCATTAGCAACAAGAAGAAACAAAGTGATAGTGACAACACAGTGCACCCTTTAGGTCATCAACAACGTCTGTAGCAAGATTTGAAACCCCGACTACCACATCACTCGTTTAGTGCGCACTAACTAATTAACAGTTAAATATCATTGTTTACAACACATTAATTACAAACTGCTATATGTGGGGGTGTATATTGAATGTAGCCTATATGTAGTTGAGTGCATAAGTGTGTGTGTGTGTATAGTGTCATATGAATCTATGATTGTATATGACAATGTGTATAGAGTGGGGTGTTCATAAAGTAGTAAAACAACCCAATTTGTAAAATGGGGCCGCTAGGTCAAACAATACCCCACCCTTCACCATCTCCCACCCTGTTTATGGTGATGTAACCAAAGGAACATAAAAGCCATCCTGCTGGGTGGATGTTATATTCCTTTGGATTATTAAGGGTGGTTAAGTATACTAAATGACCCTAATTTGACAAAATTGTCAGCTTTACTTTCATTAGAATCACAATGGCTACTCTTATAATTTACAGCACACACAAGCATAGAGACAGACATACAGATGCACATACAGAGATACAGACACACATGTATACATACAAATAGACATACATGTATTACACTTGACCAGATATACACAAACACATGCATACACACAAAAATACAGAAGTATACAGACAGACAGACACACACACACACACATATTACACTAGGCAACAATGCTAACTTCCACACACCATGCACAATGTCATCTCACAAAACACTCTGAAAAATGTCTACATGCCAGCTATGAAAGAGAAGATAACTCCTACATACATCTGTAGACTTGGTTATATACTTTTAACAGAGAGAGGTGTATATAACAGAGAAACAGAACTTGGCTATATATTCTAACATAAGGAGGCAGTACAGTAATAGCAGAGATCCTATCTACAATGTTTAGCTGATTTACAGAGAATCTAGTTGAAATTTGATCAACTTTCAACATAGGTCTGTGATCTGCATAGATTATTAAGTACATTTAAATGCTAATTGATATTATTAGGAATTATAATTAGGTATCATGCCAAACATAATTAATTAACACTTATATACAGCTTTGTCCTTTGATCTTCATTTTCTATGATCGTGGGATTCTGGTTTTACATTTGTCTAAGAGTTGTTGTGCCATGTGAAATGGAAACGTCTCCGAAACTTAGTTTTGGTTTCATGGTGGGAAATAAGGAATAAACCTCCTCCTGGATAAGGTGCTAGCATACATTACATGTGACTTTCCCAATAAACAGTCATCCATTCCCACCAATTGTAGAGCAAACTGTTCTACTGAGAAATAGACTGCAATGGACTTGAACACAATGTCTTATAACTCATCCACTGGGTCATACCACCCCAGCCCGTTTTGCTACACAGAATCCTAGACAGATTTATCAAGAAAATGATGGTTTTGTCTGAATTTTTAAGAGAAAATATTGCTACATAAAAATCACTGGTGCTGGTTCCACATAAAAAACACTGGTGCCATTTAAAAAGCACCCAGTACTCTATAAAGTGGTTGGCATTAGGAAGGGCATCCGGCCGTAGAAACCATGCCAAAACAGGCAATGGAGCTTGATGTAACCTTACCAGTTCTTGTCAAACCATCCAAGTCATGCCAGCATTATTGTCCTCATCATGGTTATTATAGTCACAATATCTCAGTAACGGAACCATCCAACCATCTCCAGAAATTATCATTATTATACATTGATAAATTTAATTGAGTGTCCCCATCTTCATTGTTACGGTCACAACATCTCGGCTTTTGTACCCACATACCTTGGGCAGGTTTCTACCATATTGTTTTGGGAATTAAGAACAAAACTCTTTATTAAATACATGGAGGTACATTGTGGGCAATCCTTTGTTCATAACAGTAATATTCTCTGTTATTCTACATGGGAGGTCAAATGTTCATGAATAGGTTTTTGTCAGAAAAGTGGATGAAATAAATACTACTGAGTTGTAAATGAGTGTTTTTAAGCCTTCCTCATCAATCAGATAGATTACCATATAACCATGAATGTAATATCGGTTGGATAGGTCTACAAATTTAATATTTTCATATGATTTATCAAAACAAATAGTTTTTATTATACTTCTGTAATAGAAGGAGTACTGAGTGACTAAAGGTGAGACAGTTTCTCACCAGAGATGAAGTTGTCCCAGGTACAAATTAAAAGACAATTTAGTTTAAGATTACAGTATAGATGTAGCTTACCTTTGATGAGAACTGTCCACCGGAGCCCTCAAATTTAATCGTTCCTGAGGCAGTACGACGAAATCGGGCATCATCTTCCTCAAGCCGAACATTCCTACAAAGACAACAAATACCCTTTAGAAATATATTTACATCAACATTAGAATTCCATTATTACCGTTAACGACAATGTCGTATGACTGAAGACTGTGTCTTTAGTTTCAACAGGGCCATATTCTTGGCAATAATAAATATTAATCACTCTTCCCCCGCCAGGCCGTCCCTCGGGCAGGCCACACAAGGTAAAATGAAATAGATTTTCATGTGAGGATATAAAGATATTGTAAGGAGAAGCTTCGAACGTTTAATCACAACAAATACACACACACACGTTTGTTTGTGTCTGCGTGCGTGTAAGAGTGTGTATGTGTGTGTGTGTGGGGGGGGGGGGGTATCAGACTAGAAAGGAGATAAAGTGTGCTATCCTGATGCCATATCAATCAACGTGGTGTTGTACAAGGGAGTTAACTCTCACTGACTCTATCCAAAATAAACATTCATACATTTGCGTGAAAGTTAAAATTTTGTCTATGGATTTGTTAGTGTCTTCGTGTGATTAATTAGCATTTAATTAGGATTCTGTAGGAAATGTCTCATTAATAAAATATAGCTGAGCATTTATATCTTAGTGAAAGAGAATCAATGGAAGGCAATAGTTATTTTGTGTGTGTGCATACATATATATATATAAATATATATATATATATATACATATATATATATAATAAACACACACAAACTAAAATGGAGTGTATATACACATATAGATCACTTCTGGGGTAACATCCAACACTACAGAGTTAAAAGTTAGGGGCGAGGATATATATAGATATATAGGTCATTTCTGAAGTAACATGGTACCCCAAAAGATTACACAGGTAAAGGTTAAACTGGGGACTCACACACACACGTCATTTTTCTAGCAACACAACAAACGGCAATGATACTCAATGCCTTAAAAGAGTCCTACAGAACTTAGAGAAATTGAACCCAGTGATAAGAGACAATAGCGTAGGATGCAACGAATGCCACACTCAACGAGTGCAACACTCCATAATTAACACAACGAATACTTAATACTTCATCCGTCATTCGACAGACAAAGCATGTGGTTAGTAGTGGTTTCAATGTTGATATCAAGAATATTAGAATATGGGTTCGATTCTCTGACCTGCGGCACACTGTGTCCTTGTGCAAGGTACTCTCCATTTCACACAGTTTCAGTACATTCAGCTGAAAATAAGTACAAGTAATAGCTGGTGGGTCAACTCTACAATAGACTGGTGCCCCATTCGGTCGGAGAGGGAACGTGCACTACACCACAGAAACTGGGATACACTCAAGCTTATTCAGCCTGTAACCTTGCAACACTCAACAGATAACGCACAAAGTACCACACCCTGCTGCCCATTATCAAAGATGTGGTTAGAAGAGGTCTCAGGTTGATAGGGATATTATAACATATGCAGTTTGATGCAATAAATAAGAAAATGTGCTGATATGCATAAGAAGTTCGTTTCTCAACCATGTGGGCTTGGGTTCAGACCATGATAAAAATAAAAACTAAACACAAGGTACTTTAAAGATCAGCAGAATCAGATTTATTACTTTTAATATAATTTGAGCAGTTCAACTGTTGTGGTGGTGGTTGTGGTATAGACACTGCCATAATGTGTCACAGTTGTATAGATAACGTTGTAGAGTGCCATTGTGGGGGTTCATTGAGTGCAGCATTATGGACCAGTTTGGAGAGCACTGATACAGAATACAGTCCAGTCTCCATTAAAATGGTCAAGGCTGCTAGAAAGACTGGTGTTCTTACATGCGTGTGTGTGCGTGTGTACATGTGCAAAACACACACACACATGTAATGGATCTATTTATAAATGGCACCATTAAACAGTCTGCCGACACCAAAGCGGAGAAATGAGCAGAAAAATTAATTATTGAACACATTTGAGGACGAAAGCTATGTAATTCTTCTAATTAGATATCTAACCTTTGTTTGCTGCCATCTGATGACAATCTCCACCCCAAATCTACTCAATCACCGACAACTTCCTCCTCCACAATACAAGCTGATGGAGAGTTCATGATCAGTTTCAAATCTCAAGCAAGAAAAGGTTTCATTTCATTCAATTAAGTGCTTTCCAGAAAGCATGGCCTTCACCACAAGCTGTTGCTATCTCTCCTGGAAATGCAACACTACATCTAAGATATTTTTTTACTATAAAGATATTTGGTGGTATGATAGGAGCTGTAGAAAGTACTGGACAAAATACCTTGTCACCTTTAGCTAGGGATGTTTATGTTCTAATCCTGTCCATTTTCCTTTTCACTTTTCTATACCAGTCATATAACAAAGTCAACTATATAAACCTTAAACATTGGCCTTGTATCACTTAATTATATTTTTTTTTCTATAAGGTGGCGAGCTGGCAGGTTCGTTAGCATGACGGGCAAAATTCTTAGCAGCGTTTCATCTGTCTTTACATTCTGAGTTCAAATTCTGCCAAGATCAACTTCACCTTTCCTCCTTTCGGAGTCGATATATTAAGTAATCGATTAGTCCTCTGCCCCAAATTTCAGGCCTTGTGCCTTTAGCAGAAAGGATTATTATTATTATTATTATCATTAAGGTAGTGAGCTGACAGAATCATTAGCATGCTGGACAAAATGGCAGAATTTGAACTCAAAATGTAAAGACAGATGAAATGCCGCTAAGCATTTTGTCCAGCATGCTAATGATTCTGTCAGTTTCAAATCTCAAGCAAGAAAAGGTTTCATCCATCTTTGCATTCTGAGGACAAATTCTGCCGAGGTCAACTTTGCCTTTCATCTTTTCGGGGGTCAATAAAATAAGTACCAGTTGAACACTGGGGTCGATGTAATCAACTTAACACCTACCACAACATTTCTGGCCATGTGCCAAAATTTGAAGCCATTATTATTAGTTAATAATAATAATGATAAATAATTTGTTTTAAGAAATATTGCTGTTGTTACAAATATGATAGACCAAAGTCAGTAACATGGTTCAATTCCCAGTAGGTGCTACTTTATTTCGATTATTTGAGCCCTTGGGAAAACATACACATCACAACATCTCAAACTCACACCTCCTCTTCTACTTTAAATCTTAATCTTACCTGCCCGTCTTTATCTTTTCAGCCTCACCCCCACCTAATCTTAATTACATATGCCCATCACTAATTAGGGAAGAAATAAACCCCGCCCCCATCTCCTCCCCCTTTCACCCCATATATGATCCCTAAAAAGGAATTATATTCTCTTCAGCCCTCTATCTTTCTATGTTGGGATATTTGAAGTGTGGAAAAAACAGATGGAAGGGATGAAGTGTGGGAGGCAGAGGTGGGTAAATATCAGAGATTACAGAGGGACAGGGGGAGATGAGGGAACTGCTAAGATTTCCAGCAGAGATAACTACCACCACCACCACTGTTGCTATTACTACTACTACTACTACTACTACATTACCACCACCATTACTACTACCACTACCAAAATCACCACCACCACTGCATCACAACTACCACTGTACTACTATCATTACTACTACAAATGATTTCTTAACAGGAGACTATAACAAGGAGCTGGTGGAGAAAAGCATAGCTGCTTGTATAGACCCTAGTTAATAACTGTTAGCAGGATTTGAACTCAGACTGTAAACAATGAAAAATAATGATTGGTCTATAGTTCCATGTTCTACCTTTAGGCTAATAGTCCCCTATTCTAAATGGTATTTGACCCTATAGTTCCCTCTAATATATACTGTTAGGCTGAGCATGTCCTGCTCTGATATTAGGCTTTATGGTCCCCTATAATGGTGTTAAGCCTATAGAGCCCTAATCCAAATAGTGTTAGGCCCTATAGTCCCCTGTTATAGTGTTAGGCTTATACTACAATTATAAATATAGTTAGGCCTATAGTTCCTTATAGTTCCCTAAATGTGTGCGTGTTTGTGTATGCATGTGCATGTAAATATATGCGTAATATGTGTGAACATAGGTAAGCATGTGTCTATGTATGTATGTATGTGTGTGTATGTGAGCATATGTATGTATGTTTGCATGTGCCTGCATGTATGTATGTGTATATATGGACACGTGTTCATTAATCACTGATGTTATGTTAAATAATATGCAGTGTGTGTGTGTGAGAGAGAGAGAGAGAGAGAGAGAGAGATAGAGAGAGAACTGTTTCATATTGAGATAATGAAGGTTGTTATAACCAAATTAGTCAAGAGGTACCATCTGTTTTGAGAGCTGATTCTTCCAATATGTGAACCAATGACTGCCAGCTTTCCTAAAAATCAGTTTATGCATGGCAAGGGGACGAGGCAGAGTAACAGACTCATCCAATTACAATAATGCTTCTAAAAAAAAAAAAAAAAATTATTATTATTATCATTATTATTATGAAGGCAGTAAGCTGGCAGAATCATTAGTACATTGGGCACGTTTAGCAGCACTTCTTACTCTATACATTCTGAATTCAAATACTGCTGAGGTCAACTTTGTCTTTCATCCTTTCGGGATTGATAAAATAAGCACCAGTTGAACACTGGGATCAATGTGATAAACTATACACTCCCGCCAAAAATTTCAGGCCTTCGGCCTATAGTAGAAACGCTTATCATTGCTATCGTTATTACTATGATAGAACCATTAGCATGGAGCACTGGATTAACCATTAAGTAAAATAAACATGTGCTTAGAGCATCAAGGGAAGGAGGTGGCACCACAGAAATGGTAAATGGTTTACAGCACAAAAGAAATCACTTTAAACTTGCTAAAATAATATTTGGGATGCCTTTATCGCTAACTATAGATGCAGATGTGTTACCTAAGATGAATTTTGAGGATCTGATCAAAGATTTTGCGATTCAAAAAAGTAGGAGGAAACTTTTCAAATATAAATAAAGTGGAAGTGTACAAAAATAAACATTTGTTTCCTTTTTACTGTTTTGTTTCATTTTGAAAATTAAAAATTTGTCTTATGGCTTGTTATTGCTTATATTTTGAATTACATAATCTTTTATGGGGGAACCAAAATCATTTAAGTGCTTAGGGCCTTGATGGAGCTTAATCCAGCCCAGCACGTTAGACAGAATGCATAGCAGTAGTTCTTTGATTATTTATGTTAAGTTCAAATACTGCTGAGGCTAACTTCCATCCTTTCGGGGTTGATAAAATAAGGATCCTATGAAACACTGAGGGAGCAAAGTAATCGCTTAGCCCCTTCCATATAAATTTCAGTCCTTATACCCATAATAGGAAGAACTATTATCAAGGTAGTGAGCTGTCAGGACCCTTAGTGCATTGGACAGAATGCTTAGCAGCATTTCTTCTGGCTCATTACATTCTCAGTTCAAATACTGCTGAGGTTGACTTGGCCTTTCATCTACCTAGGGTCAATAAAATAAAGCACTGGGCAAAAACTGGGGTTGATGTAATCAACTAACTCCCTTTCTGTAAAATTGCTGGCCTTGTGCCAAAATATGAAACAAGGGGGGCGAACTGGCAGACTGGTTAGTGCACTGGACAAAATGCATAGCAGTATTTTGCTTGTCGCTACGTTGAGTTCAAATTTTGCCTTTCATCCTTTCAGGGTCAATAAAATAAGTACCAGTTGAACACTGGGGATCAATGTAATCAACTCATCCCCTCCCCCAAAATTGCTGCCCTTGTGGCAAAATTCGAAACCATGATTATTAATGTTTTGAGCTGATATCAAAAATCCTTATATCTAGCATGTCCTGACTAAGTGGCTGTCTCCCATTTTGAGAAGGAGACTTATGTTCACTAGTTTCATAAATAATTTTATTTCGAGTGTGTGTGTGTGTGTGTGTGTGTGTGCATGCGCACATTGCACTATGAGTGAGCAATACAGTTTTTGTCAACCAGTTTCACTCACCAGGCATTGGTCATGCCAAAGCCATAGTGAAAAACACTCGAGTGATGCCGCACAGTGAGAATGAACCTGAAATCTTGCAAATGTGAAGTGAACTTCTTTGCTTCACAGTCAAGGTCCCCGACCCCAGAGTAAATGATTTCTTCTTGTTTCTTGAATATATTTGTGAGTATGTAAGACTGTGTGTGCAAGAGCATGTAGTATCTGTGCATGCATATGTGCATGCAAGTAAGAACGTGTCACATAAGAGAGTGTATATGAGTGTGTGTACGTATGCATGAGAACATGGATACATGCACATTAAAGAGAGAGAGAGTGTGTGTGTGTGTGAGATAAGGCAATAGAGTCCATGATAAGCATGTCTTCCACACATGCCCCTCTCTTACCACTAAACACTTCATTCTTAAACCTGTGTTATCAGGTGTGAGCCTTCTCCTCCCCACCCACACACGCACACCTTCCGCCAAATTATCAAACCTGAAGAACTGAACATCCTGACCAATGACAGACCAAATATACAGTTACCAAGGAAACATTAAGGAGTCTTCACACTATAAAATTAATTCACATCTATTAAAAATAACTTTAAAAAAAAAAAGTGAAGATTTCTTATCAAATACTTGGTTGGTGGAAGATTTGGGAAACTTCTATTAGATTAGGACTAGAAGTGATGGTGGTAATAGTATGATGGGAATGGTGGTGGTCATTGTGGAAGTGTAATGGTGGTGGTGAAGATGGTATTGGTTGGTAGAGATGGTGACATTGTCGGTGATAGTGATGATAAAGATGGAGGGGAGAGAATGGTGATGGTGGTGTTATTTAGCTTATCTGTACGCCCGCCCCGTGTGTGCATACATGTGTGTCTACTACATTATCTGTCGGCCATCTATGGGAGAGGGGCAGGGGGAGAGGGGAGATAGAGAGAGAGAGAGAGAGAGAGAGAGAGAGAGAGAGAGAGCAAACCATGGGATCGTAACATAGTGAAGCAGCCGGCAGGTCATTAAGACCCCGGAGACATAAAAACCTCCAACTATTCAGATATGATCCTTTGTGTTCTGAGTAAAACAAAATCACACCAAAGTCTGATTGGTCTTCCTTAGAGTCAATAAAATAACGTACCAGTCAAGTTCTGGGGTCAATTAACATTCTCCAACGCTCCCTAGATTGGATCAGATTTATAACAGAAAATTAAGCGAACGCACCACCGTGTCATGCAAATGGCATGTAGAAGCACCCATTACACTCTTGGAGTGGTTGGTGTTAAGAAGGGCATCCAGCCATAGAAAACCATACCAAATGAGACTGGAGTCCGGTGCAGCCTTCCAGTTTGCCAGCCCAGTCAAAGTGTCCAACCCAACCACAACAGATGTTAATTGATGATGATATATATATATATATCTATGTATATTTATGTGTGTGTTTGTGTTTCTCCCCCCACCATCACTTGACAACCGATGTTTGTGTGTTTATGTCCCTGTAACTTAGCAGTTCGGCAAAAGACTGATAGAATAAGTACTAGGCTTACAAAGTCCTAGGGTCGATTTGCTCGACTGAAGGCGGTGCTCCAGCATGGCCGCAGTCAAATGACTGAAACAAGTAAAAGAGTATATATACATACACACATACATACATGCCATCCAGAGCAACAATTATAACTATTGCTGACATGACTATTATGCCAGACATTAAATATGGTAGTTATGTCCAACACTTAATTTTACATCATTAATGATAATCTTCAGAAAAATTAGCAAATATTGTCATTTGAGAATGAGATTAAATGAATGTGATACACTAAAAATAAGAACAGGACTAGTTGAAGCAGTTGGGAACACGAAAAAAAAAAAAAAAAAAAAAGAAAGGGCAGGGGATCAACAAACACCCGGAACAATTTCATAGCAAATAATTGGCTAAAAACCTTGTAGAATATTGCACTTTTAGACACTGTAAACATCCCAAGAAAGTTGCCACACAAATTAAAACTATAGTGAAGTTAGACTGACCCAGTGAGATTAAAAAGTAAACATTGGACAGAGGTCAATGAAGTGTGGTCACTTTGACATTGCGCAGAGGTTGCATTATCAGGTGGGTGCTGAGGCTAATAACACAGCTCTCAGTTATTTCAGCCACAGACAAAACAGTTGTAAATACTTCCTGCAATCTACTTAACATATCTGGTCACTACACTGGGGAACGGACAAAAATAGATTGCAACACCACCACCACCACCACCATCACCACTGCAAATAACCAACCATCTCAAGTAACCCCTGTAATTACTCAATATACATAACATATAGATACATACATACACAGCACACCAAGACTATTACTATCAGAACGTACACATCTCTCTCTATACACACACATCTATACAAGCGCACACACAAATAGTGTGTGTTCCATTTTACAATGGAAGGAGGGGAGAGAGAAAGAAAAAACGCATTCAATACATGTTCAAGAGTATATATTTGAATGTGAGTCTTCAGTTTATTATTGTTGAAGTAAATATGGAAATAGGAAACTTGGAGTAGTGATTATCTAGTGAAGCCTCACTTTTTGAATAAGTGTGTATGTGTGTGTACATGTATGTATATCCGCATGTGTGGGGGGGGGGGGGGGGAAAGTAAATTTCCCTGTGCCTTTTGCCTTATCTGTCCACCCCCTACACCCACATCAATTACTTTGGTACATACCAAACAGCGCAATGCTCTATCAGAACGGGGAGAGGGAACAAACAGCCACCCTAACTGTCTTAGTGTAGATAGTGGGGATGGGGGGGGGGAGGGTAGCTCCAGCTCTGTCTAACCTCTACATGTTGAAGGAGATGGTGGGTAGAGGGAGCATTTTTTTTTCTCCCTAATATAAAAAAGGTCAACCCTTTTCTATTTCCCAAAGAGCTGGCTCCAAACCAGCTTCATCTTGGTAGTTCAATCTGTTAGAAATAACAGCCAAATCTTCTGCGAATCACACAATGTGAGGGTACATGAGATAACGTAGTTGGAGATACCCCCAGAAAAGGCGGGATGGTCACAGCTAGCACATCTTTAATTATAGATCAGGACTGACCAGGGGTTAAACAACAACTGCAGCCATTTCATATAATTAAATTGTTCATGTTCTAAAGGTAAGCAGGGTTAATACAGCTTTCCACTAAAAAAGGGAACATTTTGCAGTGAAGGTAAGGATCTTGTAATCTACTCTACAATCAGCTCAGTTCACTTCACAATATATGCCATAATATGAAGATGAGAGCTAAACCTCCTCCTGGATATGAGGTTAGTCTATCACAGATTAACATTCCCTTATGATCTGATATCCACTGGCATCTAGGTTATCTGAGCTGGAATATAGTATCTGCCTAGACAAAAAGAATTATCAGCAGAAGAAGTGAATATACATCACCTATAAGCAGATAGTTCATTAACTTAATTATGTAAATTATACCAACCAAAAATTCCTGTTTTATGTAGAAATATTTGTTAACTGATTACCAAGCTTGGTTAGATTCTGCTGATGGGAGTCTACTAGAATGAAACATGAATATAGTTGTCCCCTTCACCTGAAAACAAAAGCCATGTATTTCTTCTTCTAAACAAGTAAATTTACATCGCGGTTAACTCCTACTTATCTCCCTTCCCTTTGACAGTTGCTAACAATCACCGTTGGGCTTTTATTTTCTTCCTCAAACTAAAACAAATTTTAACTAATTGAGAATATTTTGTGTACAAGATTTCAATGGATTAGCTTTTAAATGAATTAGCTTTGTGGCATTTCGCCTGTCTTTATGTTCTGAGTTCAAATTCCACCAAGGCTTACTTTGCCTTTCATCCATTTGGGGTCGATAGATTAAGTACCAGTTGTAATCGACTAGTCTCCTCCCCCAAAATTTCAGGCCTTGTTCCTATAGCAGAAAGGGTTATTATTAATTGTGGTGGTGGTGGCCCCAGACACAGCTAAAAGACAGGAATATTCAGTTGAAAAATACATAAAGGGAGAGTAGGCTGAGGGTAGGAGGGGGGGTGTAACAGTAGGAGGCCAGGGTGAGGGTGGCGAAGATATTACTATCTTTCTATCACTTTCCAATATCATTAAAGCCTGTGTAGGTATGTGTGTGTGTGTGTGGATGCATGTCTGCATACACATGTGTGCGCATATCTATAATTATGTACTTGTGATTGTATGAATGTATGTGTGTGTGTGTCCAATCAACAGTGTCAGATTACTTACCGTAACATACCACTAGAGTAAAGTAGGTTAATAAGAGGGGAACCCTGTATATAGGGTTGTATACATGTGAGTAGGACATTTTAGATGTGTGTGTGTGTGTGTGTGTAGGTCATTTATGTGGGTATGTGTGCATGTGTGGGACATTTTATGTGTGTAGGACATTGTGTGTGTGTGTGTAAAACATTTATGTGGGTGTGCGTGTGTAGAACATTGTATGTGTGTGTGTGTGTGTAGGACATTTTGTATGTGTAGGATGTGTGTGTGTGTGTGTGGGCTTGTATGGCTGTGTGATAGGAAATTTGCTTCCCAACCACATGGTTTTCAGTTCTGTTTCACTGCATGACACCTTATGCAAGTGTCTTCTTCTATAGCCCCAGGTCAACCAAAGCCTTGTGATTTGGTAGGCAAAAACTGAAAGAAGCTCATCTTAGGTGTATGTCTGTATGGGTGTGTATGTGTGTATGTAAGTATGGGTGGATGGGTATGTATGTGTGTGTGGGTGGATGGGTGTGTGTGTTAGTTACTGCCTCCTTGCTTTGACATTGCATGATAGTCGTAAACAAGTGTCACCGTCATGCATGCTGCGTTCAATCTTCCCTGAAAAAACATCTCAGATCAAGGGGAAATATTAACTTACCTCACATCAACTCAACTTGCACAAAATAAATACCAGCAGGTATTTTTATTTGACACTTGCTCAAGGTGCAGTGGAATAAGTTTGAAACTGCAGCTAATGCGACTGAGCAGTAAAGTTGTAAACCATTGCACCAGCTTCCGCCTAACCCTCCTCTTTCAGAGACGGAGCTGAACAATATGAATATTGTATTAACGTGTTAATTGTCACCAAGTTAGAAGAACTTTGTTCATATAATAATCATAACAATAACTATGGTCAGTATTAATGTTGATGGTAATCAGTAGTCACAAAATATCAAACATGCTGTGTGATATGATCACATGATGTCACTTCACATGCTGTGTGATATAGTTACAAGATATCACCTAATGTGCATAATATAGTCACAAGATATCACCTAACAAGTTGTGTGATATGGTCACAAGATATCACCTAACAAGTTGTGTGATATGGTCACAAGGTATCACCTAACAAGTTGTGTGATATGGTCACAAGATATCACCTAACAAGTTGTGTGATATGGTCACAAGGTATCACCTAACAATTTGTGTGATATGGTCACAAAATATTGCCTATCATGCTGTGTGATATGATAAGATATCACCTAACATGCTTGAATGATATGCAGTGGAAATTACAAATAGAAACAAGATGTTTAATGCATGAAATGATGGTTACCGTTGGTTCAAGGTCTGCTTTTCTGTATCAAAAAATATTATTTATGGAATAAATGAATATGAAAACTGAATGAAGATGATTTATGCAGGCAAACAATAATAGTTAGTAAGAAATAACAGTTTCCATAATCGTGGCACAATTAGTAAAGGGTTAACGGGATCGTATAATAAAAGTCAGTCAAAACAATTGTTAATTTTAACCATGTGGTACACTGGCTGCAAGACTGGGTTAATGATTAGTCTCCATGCTAAATCAAAACATTCTGTATATGTACCTGAGATCAATGAGTGTCATTCGACGTGGCCTCAGTGATTGCTGTTGTTTACGGGTGATCTGTGGGGTACCATAGATGTTTTGGACATCAAACATTCTCACTAATTTGTTTGGCTAAAGCTAACTTGGACAAAACTTGAATTTGTTCGTTGTTCTGTTTTCTAGAAACTCCTTCTTCCTTCAGTTTGGTAACGTTGAACAGTTGTTTTTAGCAAGTTGGCAGCAGATGAAGAATCTTAGGTCCAAACTACGCAGTATTTTTAAGGGTGACCTGTGACCTTAAAAGGGCTTTCAGTTTTTCCTTGAGCAAAGAAGGTGACAAATTTCTAAACGCTCTTCATTATGCCTGTCCAAATGAAGGAAGTGGGGGGTGGAGAAAGAAGTTTCTAGAAATGATAGTTGCTTGTAAACCCCAGTAAAGGGGTGGCTATTTTGTGTGAGTGCGCTAAAGAATCATTGTGCAGACGATGTGAAAGGTTGGTGATAAAACAAGCCTCCTCCTCCTCCTCCACACAGGCCTCCTTGCCTCATTATTATTATTATAATGTAAAAGCCAACATGTGACATTCAACAAAGGAAATGACAATATTTAAACATTGTTTCGGTGTTGTTTCACTTTGTAACAACATTAAACTCACTGACTCCAGCTGGCTGCCTCGTAAGTAATTAATCTTTCAGCTAAATGGGAATGTACATACACATACATATATACATACATATACATACTTTTACATACATAGACATAAAAGCCCCCACAGCTGCTCACTATATTCTTCACACACATATATTTATAAATATAATGTCAACACGAAATCTCTGATAACTAACTTTTGGTGAGTGGAACATTCAAAGTCAGCTGAGGGAGTGAAGAAGCTATGCCAGCCAAGTGAAGCAGTGATATTAGCTGAATGAAGCAATGATATCTGCCGAGTGAAGCAATGATATTTGCCGAGTGAAGCAATGATATCAGCCGAGTGAAGCAATGATATCAGCCGAGTTAAGCAATGATATCAGCCGAGTGAAGCAATGATATCAGCCGAGTGAAGCAATGATATCAGCCGAGTGAAGCAATGATATCAGCCGAGTGAAGCAATGATATCAGCCGAGTGAAGCAATGATATCAGCCGAGTGGAGCAATGATATCAGCCGAGTGGAGCAATGATATCAGCCGAGTGAAGTAATGATATTAGCTGAGTGAAGTAATGTCAGATGAACGAATTAATGATATCATTCAGAGAGAGGCACTTGATACTAATTAAGTTGTACCACAGTTACAAATCTTTATAGAATCATAACTCTGCAGTGGTCATAAACAAGGTAATGACATGTCTATTCCAGTCATAACTATACCAGTCACAGTTCTATCAGTTTTGTGTATTTACATCACTTCTTTTGAGAAGTGGATGTTCAGAGAGTTACTCAAATATTAATAGGTCGGTCAATTTTTCTGGACATTTCCTGCACAGTCCTGCAGTCATGGTGGTAGTAATGGGCTGGTATGGTCATTGAATGGCCCCATTGGGTGATGGTCAATAAGATCAGAGAGTGCAACGGCAAAAGTAAACCATGATTCCACATTTTGAGAGAAACGACTTTGTGGAATTGAATTTCTTGAGTGGTCTGAAATTAAAATCATAAAATAAATTTTTTTTTTTTTTTTTTCATATAATTCATATAATATATGATATAATATAATATATATATTATATATATATATATTATATACAGATATATATAGTTGAAAAGGGGGTTAAGAATTCATACAAATCAAAGGTTATAGGTAAAAAGTAAAAGTAGAAACAGCATGGAAGTATGTTTAAAGAAAAAGAAAATAGTCTTTAAGCATACTTCCATGCTGTTCCCACTTTTCTGTTTTACTTAGACACACACACACATATATATGCAGAGGTTACTTTATATACATGTATATATATATATATATGTATGTGTACGCAAATATATACAAGTGTGTATGTGTGTTGGGTTTTTGTGCATGTTAGGTTTGTGTGTGCATGTTGGGTGTGTATGTGTGTGTATATGTAAAGTATACAGGTAAATGGATGTTGTTGGTTTTGACACAGCATATTCCAATTGCCACATCAATGGAACTACTTGAATTTGCATGTAAGTGACTGAGTATTCCACAGACATGTAACCTTAATGTAACTCACAAACATAATCTATGCGATGAAGTGGTTTGCAAAGCTGGAGCTTTGAATCACAATAAGTTCATCAACTGGACGTCAATAGTCTCCGTCAACCTGAAGCATTGGTCAAAGACACTTGCCCAAGATGCCATATAATGGAATCAAACTCTCAGACTCAGGATCCAGGAGGTTATCCAAGGACAAGAAAAAACATTATAGAAATACTTCATGTTGATACATCTCACTTCAACTGGTTCCAACCAGCAAGCCATGTCCATTTGTTACCAGGAATATTTCAAGATTGGAATCAGTTCAGTCAACTCTGATAGTGGCTTTAATTAGAGACATTATTGGCAGATAGAATCAGTAAGAACACCAGACAATATATCTTTTGGTATTTAGTTACATTCTTCCATGACCAAGAGTTCATTTCTTGCCAAGGCCAACTTCACCTTTTAACCTTCCAGGGGGTTGATAATTATCAACAATCACATCATGATATAATTAAATATACCCCCACCTCTCCACAACACTCTGTGGCCTTGTCAACTGATATTAGGAAGTATTATTAATTATTTTGCTTTAATTAAAATAGAACACACACATGCACAAACACACTATCTTTAGTACATATATACACATTTATACACACTAGCTTTTCACCTTTAAATACATACACACACACGCACACACAACTGTGCTTTATATGGCAGTTCTTCAGCTTTGATCAACCAAACTACCTACTCATGGAACTAGCTAGCACCTAAATGACTGAGAATTCCAGATATGTATTCCGTTAATATATTCTCCAACCAGAATTAGTGCGACGCCTTTGAATTCCAGCTATAGTCCAGTCTGACAGGCTTCCATGCAGTTTCCATTTACCCAATGTCATTTGGGTCCGTGCTCAAAGACACTTGCCCATAATGCTTTGCAATGGGATTGAACCCTAGACTTCATGATTGTGAAGCAACATTTCTAACAACTTGACTACAATGGTGGAGGCTGTAAATGCCTGAATTTCCAATTTTAGCTTCATAATTAAGAGTGAGTGCTGTAAGCTAGCACAGATGAAATGCTACTAAGCATTTTTGCCTGGCTTGCTAACAATTCTGCCAGCTTGCCATAATAATAATAATAATAAGCATAGAAGGCGTGGTAAAAGAGACAAATGTATTAAACATCTGAGTGCTGTAAGCTAGCACAAAAAGAATATAAATGCAAGCATGGCTGAGTCAGTAAAAGAGTGCATTGAGATGTTAGCTAAGTGTAAGGATTCAAAATGACAATAAAGTGGTATGAACACAAGTCAGAAGCTGTGATGAAGAATAATAATTACAAGATTTTATGGGATTTCTCTATAGAGACTGACCATACTAATAAAGCAAGGAGACCAAAGAAGATCATAGAGGATGAAGGGGAAAAAAACAATATGGTACTATAGACTTTGAAAAACTATATGATGATAGAGTGGATACCAAGAAACAAGGAAGAACCCAGTCCTAAACCAGCGAGATGAAAAGATTGTGTAAGACTAAGATGAGAAATGTTTCTGAGGTAATTGGTGCACTTAGCTCAACACCCAAACTGCTGCCTACAAGGCTGAAGGATATTGGAATTGAGACGTGCATTGTCAACTTACAGAAAAGTGTCATCCTGCATTCTGCAAGAATCCTACAAAAGATTGAAATTTGAGGGAACTTGTTGTCACCAAACCTGAAGAGAAATATCTGTGCTAATTAAATTAGCATGTAAAAGCAACGACAAAAATTATTGTTATTATCATTACTAATGAGACAAACAAATAAAAGCTGCAGTGTGTGTGTGTGTGTATGTGTGTTAATCTATTCCAGTTGGAATGTTGGAACAATTGGCAGAGATAAGAAACATTAATGGCAGCGTTAATTACTGATTTTGAAATGAAAGAAGACATTTGGATAATAAAAGTAGTTGAGAAAATGTCATATTGGAACAAAATTGCTTTTTAATAATCCTTTCTACTGGAGGCACAAGGCCTCAGATTTGTGGGGAGGGGACTAGTTGATTACATCGACCCCAGTGTTTCACTGGTACTTAATTTATCGACCCCAAAAGGATGAAAGGCAAAGTCAACCTCGGCAGAATTTGAACTCAGAATATAGCGACGGGCAAAATACTGCTAAGCATTTCATCCAGCATGCAGGTTTAGTGATGTGATACAGTCACATCACTAAACTGATGTGACTGTACCAGTAGTAGTGCTGTATTTGTTACCATGGTAACAGTTAGTAATGTGACTGTATTAAAGCACACAAAAAAGTGATGAATAACAAGAGTTAACAACACTTGCATCAACACCAAGACACAACTGCCATCACACATCATACCACCACCACCACCACACTCACACCTTTTACACTACCTCCACCACTACCATCACACCAACACCACATTACCACCACTACCATTAGAGAAAGAATCAAATTTTCTTGTAAATATCAGTGAAATGTCAATGATAAAGAGAGAGAGAGAGAGAGAGAGTTTAAATCATTTCATCACAGCCGAGATGTGAACTCCAATATTTTGTGCCAAATACTAGAATCCATGGCAGTCCAATAGCAGGTTGCTTCAGGAAAGCATGAATTTATTGGGAAAGTTTGTATGACACTGATAGAGGAGTTTCAAATGTTAAGGACAAAGTCCTCGGTTGAGGAGAGAGAGAAAGGGAGAGAAAGAAAGAGCTCTGCACCAGTCCTCACCACGTAGGTGTCACCTCACTCAACAGATGGCATCTAGAAAGCTTCATCCCTTGCACTAACCAATTTGGCTGTGTGATAAGAAGTTTGCTTCCAAATTACATGGTTTTCGGTTCCGTCCTACTGCATGGCACTTCTACTTTAGCCCCAGGCCAACCCAAGCCTTGTGAGTGGATTTGGTAGATGGGAACCGAAAGAAGCGCATCGTATATGCACACGCACGCATGTGTGTGTGTGTGTGTTTGTCCTTGCCTTAATTTCACGTGATAGTTGTAAATGAGTGTCACTGTCGTATAAGTGGTGTCGGTCATTTCCAGTCTTTCATGAAAAATATGCTTAGGTATAAGAAAATATTCCCTTGCTTGGAAACAAGTGAGGGTTGAGGACAGAAAGGGCATCTAGCTGTAGAAAATCTGCAACAAATTCTGTCTCACCCATGCAAACATGGAAAAGTAGACATTAAAATAAGGCGGAAGGTGTGTGTGTGTGTGTGTGTGTGTGTGTGTATATATATATATATATATATATATATATATATATATATATATATATATACATACATACATACATACATACAAAATTAAGAGGAATGACCACCAAAGTGGACTCCTAATATGCTAAATATAAATGAATCAGGCTGTGAGTTGTATTCTTGAGCAAGACACTTTATTTCATGTTGCTCCAGTTCACTCAGCTGTAGACATGAGTTGTGATGTCACCTGTGCCAAGTTGTATCAGCCTTTGCCTTTCTCTTGGATAAACACAGTGACACGGAGAGGAGAGACTGGTATGCATGGGCGACTGCTGGCTTTCCATAAACAAGCCTGTCCAGACTTGTGCCTTGGAGAGGAACTTTCTAGGTGCAACCCCATGGCCATTAGTGACCAAAAGGAGTCTTTAACTTTTACATACACAACACCTGTCCCTACACCAATAATCTCTTGGCCCAAATCCCAATACCAAATCACCCTAAACTCTCAACAGCATGTCTGCCAACATCAGAGTGATGAAAGCTTTCTGGTACTTTCAATATTTTAGTGAAACAGGGCTGTTGCGTGTGTGATTGCTCTTATAAATACTTTTTAATAACATTCTCCAACCCATGAGTGACCATTTCAACACAGCTAGTCAATCCCATCTCAGTATCCAGCATATCCATCCACCATGGGACATCACACTCCGAACATCATCTAGCCTAGGCTCCAACAAACATTTCTTCCTAACTCCACCCCACTAGCCTGTGCTTATCTCTGGACACCATCAAAAATACTTCCATAATTATTTTGCCTTAATTCTATTTCATCTCACTGTCTTAATATTTTGAATGAGTGCAAATAAGAACAGGCAAGTGGATACCACTGCTTGCATTGTCCGTGTATATGTGTATGTATCTGCAGTTCTATTATCAATAAATGTGTTTATATGGAGCCTGGTGTAGCCATCCGGTTGCACCAGTCCTCAGTCAAATCGTCCAACCCATGCTAGCATGGAAAGCGGACGTTAAACGATGATGATGATGATGATGATGATGATGATGATGATGTGTTTACTGCCATGAATGTGAATATTGCTATTAACATTCTTCTTGTTTCAGTCATGAAACTGGTCAACACCACCCAACTTTCTCTTAAAAACTATCTTCCCTTCCTGTTTTAAACTTCCCACTCCTTTAACCCTCCTCCTACTCTCTCTCTCTCCCCTCCTCCTCTAACCGATTTCCTCACATTCCTATACAGCAACCTCTCTGCCATCCCCCCTCACCTGTTATGTCCAGACACTGTGGACTAAGAACAAAGCAAATGATTTTCTCTTCCTCCTCTGACAAAACTCTGGAGAGTTCTCTCATGGCATCCTGTGAATTTTAGAAACACACACACGCGCATTTATTTATTCGTGGTGTTGGTACTAATGAATGCTATGGATGGTGTTGGTAGTGGATGTTGTGGTGTAACTCCAGACCATCATCATCATTTAAGTCATATTTTCTATGCTGGCATGGGCTGGACAGTTTGACAGGAGCTGATAAGACCAGGGGCTACACCAAGTTCCAGAGTCTGTTTCGGTTTGGTCTCTACAGTTGGATGCCCTTCCTAATACCAACCACGTTAATGAGTGTACTTGATGCACTATACAAACTACAATTAAACAGACGTATGACATGTAGTGAACAGATCCACAGTTCCTGAGAAACATCGCTTAACACAGCTGGAGGCCCCCATTCCACTGCATATAAGCTAACTCATCATACCCCAAGTCAAACCAACCCACTAAATATAAAATTAGAACACCTCCAACAAAATATTGTTGTGGTGATGTGGTCAGGTGGTTGGTGTTTTGGTAGAGTCATCTTGATAATAATTACTCATAAACACGTAGTATTAGCAACACTAGCACACCAAGTAGTGGAATATAAATCATAATGGTATTTATTGTAAGCCAGGGTTCTGTTTTACTAAATGCCACAATGTCTCATTTAACTCTTTAGCATTCAGATTGCTCTGTGTCAACTGTAAAGCTTATTGATTTCCATTGTTTTGAATTAATCGTGCAGAATCTTGTAGTTTCAAGATTTCAACGATTCGATTGTTAATACTTTGAATGATATTGTGCAAGGTAAATGTGAGAGGCTGAATCTGGTCTGGACAAAAAAAAAAACAGGTAGAATATTTGGGCCTGATATGGCTGGTTTAAATGCTAAAGGATCAAAGAAGATAAAATGAATTTTGAGAGAGTCTAATCTGTAAGTGGCAACGAAGAAATAATGGTCTCTGAGATCAATCCTAAATATCTCCAAATTCAAGCAAATGAATTCCATGGAAGGAACCAATTGTTCCAACTAAATTTTACAATGTCACACATCAACAGAACAGTTGTCAGCAAGAAACAATAGCCAAGTATACAAACCAAATGTTGTGATAAAGTTTAGAATGTTTTCATTGTTTCAAAGACAAAAATGAAATGAAACAATTACTTGACTCTAACAACAATAAAACCATTAATATAGACAAAAACCAACCACTGAGAACCACATCAAATAAAAAAAAAACATAGCAGACAAAAACTGAATTTAAAAAATGTAACTGTTTTCATTTGGTTAAAATAATGTCTTTTTGGTCTATGTTTCACATTTCTAAGTGACAATACCAAATATTTTTAATTTCTCAACAGATTTTCTCCTTTTGGAGAAACAACACATTCTCTAATGGCAGAATTTGTCAATGAATCTGTCTCGAATACTCATTACTTTTACTAATTAGATCAAACCATATAAACAAGCTACAACTACATCTTTTTCTTTAATTGGAAGCTTATATATATATATATATACATATATATATATATATATATATCATATGTGTGTATGTATATGTGTGTGTGTGTGTGTGTGTGTGTATATATATATATATTTCTATGTGTGTGTGTGTGTGTGTGTGTGTGTGTGTGTATATATACATGTGTGTATGTGAGAGAGATTTTCTAAAAATAATCTCCATTATGGCTACACTTGTCTGTCTAGTTTCTGGTTTGGTTCGTTTTAGGGTTTTTTTTTTATTTCTATTTATTCATTTTGTTTTACTTCTTTTGAAGCATTCAGCTTCTTTATTGATTCTATTTAGTGAATGAACTAATTCAGATCAGCTTGATTTGATCTTCTGCCATTAACCAAAATTTTTAGATACGAAAGAAAGAGAGAGAGAGAGAGAGAGAGAGAGAGAGAGAGAGAGAGAGAGAGTGAGGGGGTGGAGAGAGACAGAGAGATACAATGAGAGAAAGTGAAAATGAGACACAGTGAATGCAAGAGAGAGAGAGAGAGAGTGAATGATACAGACATTTTACTAATATTTTCCATTATGTTCTCATACAGACTAGTGTTGAAATTAAAAACAGAGACCTTAACATGGACAAGTAGCCTTTCTGTCTATACATTTCCTCTTCATATATATATATATATATATATATATATATATATATATACATGCACACTCACGCGCGCGCTACTTTAAAGATTGCACATTTGGCAATGACAATGGGTTTTGTATATGATGCCTATTTAGTACTTGTTCTTATGATTATATAATGTTCATTTATAGGCATATAATGTGGTTGCTTGACCACCTAGAATTAGTAACCAAATATCATCCTATGATCTTAAAGAACAAATTAGATAAAGTAATCGCTAACAAAAATACAGGATGGCCATTGCTAGATTACATTTAAATATATGCATACGTGTGTGTGTGTGTATGCAAACAGATACACACACACACACACACACACTACTGGCAAGCTGAGTGACTATACATACAAACTTTATCTCTCCAATCACTTTCCATTGCTTTCTATTTTTACCATTATCTCTCTGCAACATTCTTTTTATTCATCCATCTTCAGTCACTTCAATTGTCCATCTTCAGTCGCTTCAATTGTCCATCTTTAGTCTCTTCCTCTGTCTGATTTCAACTGTCCATCTTTGATTTCTTCAACTGTCCATCTTTGATTTCTTCAACTGTCCATCTTTGATTTCTTCAACTGTCCATCTTTGATTTCTTCAACTGTCCATCTTTGATTTCCTCAACTGTCCATCTTTGATTTCTTTAACTGTCCATCTTTGATTTCTTTAACTGTCCATCTTTGATTTCTTCAACTGTCCATCTTTCATTTCTTTCATTGCCCACTTTTAATATCTTTGCCTATTTTTAATCTATTCGTCTATCATTAACTAATTTATCCATCTATTTTTAATCACTTTCTTATCTTACTCTCAATGTGATTGATCATTGCGTCAGTATGAATGTGTCCCAAATGTCAATCCATCAAGCATGTCACTATATGTATGACTGTAATTATGTATGTGTGTATTGAAATTTTTCTGAATTATATGGTATCCATTGGGTGATGATTGTTAATTTAAAACAGTGGTTCCCAACAGGGGTTCATATAACCCTTTGGTGTCCATATAAGATTTTATTGTTAAAATTTATCTCCAAAACTAGTGTTGCATTTATATTCTGTCTATATGTCATGACTGAGAAGTTTGACAGAGAGAGATAAATAATATAAATACTAGGAGGGGGGGGGGCGCAATCTGATTGACTAAATAATAATAAAGGAAACACAGAATGTGTGCGGGGAGAGAGAGAGAGAGAGATTATGTGTAAAGCAAATAGTGAGAGAAGGAGCTAAGATAAATATAACTATATCATATCTCTCACTGACTGGAGAATGTTTAAGCTTGTTTTTGCTAAGATACTTCGAGGTATAAAAGCTGTGTTTAACCGAAATATATGTAGGGCAAGTAGAGTAAGTTGTCTTGCTTAAGATAGACTTTTGTGGCAGATCACTTTACTTTACATAAACTAAACTGAAGTAAGCAATGTGAGGGGGTCTTTTCTTTGTGGTAGATTGATCGAAGCAATGCAAGGTACCCTCTATCAACCTACAATAAGTGAAGCTATGTAATGTACCTTGCCTCCAAGTGAGACCTAATTAGAGACTTCAGTAATATTGGAAGTAGCAGCACACCCCACCACTGCATGTGTGTGTGTGGCAGGGTGGGGGAGACAGACAGACAGCCGAATGTGACAGTGTAAGTGGCTGGAAGAGCCAGCTACTGTGGTACTACAGAAGTGTTGTGTAAATGGCTGGGTGGTGAGAAAGCAGTAAAGATATATATGTATGTCAATAAGGAAGAGAGAGGTGAGGTGAATGAGGGTTAGGCATTCACACACACACACACACACACACACACACACACACACACACACACACACACACACACACACACATCTCCCAATATCTCACCACCCTACCAACCTTAGTGACACTTCACTTCACCCAAACTGTCAGTAAAAAGATCTCTGGAGAGGATTATATATCATAAACTAACAGACATTTAAAAAAAAAGAGCTGTTACAACCTCAATTATACCTACCCATAAAACTATATCTTTTTCTCTTTTACTTGTCTCAGTCACGAGACTGTGGCCACTCCCACACCCCGGGTACTTATTTTCTTACCCCCCTCCCAATACTTATTTTATCAGTCTCTTTAACCAAACTGCTAAGTTATGGGGACGTAAACACACCAACACTGGTTGTCAAGCAATGGTGCGGGACAAACACAGACACACACACACATTGGGATTCTTTCAGTTTCCGTCTACCAAACCTGTTCACAATGCTTTGGTCAGCTCAAGGTTATAGTAGAAGTCACTTGCTGAAGGTACCACACAGTGAGACTGAACCTGGAACCATGTGATCAGGAAGCAAGCTTCTTACAGCACAGCAGTATGTGCGTGTGTATATATATCATCATCATCGTTTAACGTCCGCTTTCCATGCTAGCATGGGTTGGACGATTTGACTGAGGACTGGTGAAACCGGATGGCAACACCAGGCTCCAGTCTGATTTGGCAGAGTTTCTACAGCTGGATGCCCTTCCTAACGCCAACCACTCAAATGTCTGTTAGTTTATGATATATAATCCTCTCCAGAGATCTTTTTACTGACAGTTTGGGTGAAGTGAAGTGTCACTAAGGTTGGTAGGGTGGTGAGATATTGGGAGATGTGTGTGTGTGTGTGTGTGTGTGTGTGTGTGTGTGTGTGTGTGTGAATGCCTAACCCTCATTCACCTCACCTCTCTCTTCCTTATTGACATACATATATATATATATGTATATATATATATATTATAAATACCCTTTTTAGTGGATGGAATGTGAAGCAGATAAAGTAAGAGAAATAATAGCATGTAAATATTTGATTAAAGAACCCTTGGATGGAAAAAGTTGAAGGCTGCCTGTGAGACTTGAAACTACATTTTTCTTAAACATGACAGACATTCTACTCCACATTCCACACTCTCTCAAAGCTTGTGACTTTGTATCAAGCACACTATGTATGTATGTGTATATATATATATATATATATATATATATATATATAGGGAGAGAGAGAGAGAGAGAGAGAGAGAGAAGGGGGAGAGGGAGACAATATATATCTCATCATTCATCATCTATTAATGTCCATCATCCATGCTGGCATTGGTTCACACACATACATTATACACACACATATACACACTATATAAATATATATATATATATATAAACACACATATCTCCCTCTCTCTCTCTATATATATATATACACACACACACACACACATGCGTGTGTGGTAAGAAGCTTGCTTCCCAACCATATATTTCCAAGTTCAGTCCCACTGCGTAGCACTTTGGGGAAGTGTTTTCTACTATAGCTTTGGGCCAACCAAAGCGGAAACTGAAAGAAGGCTGCCATGTATGTGTATGTCCCCTTAACTTAGCCAATTTGGCAAAGAGACCAATAGAATAAGTACTAGGCTTAAAAAAAAAAAAAACATGTCCTGGGATCAATGTTTGACTAAAACCCTTCAAGGCAGTGCCCCAGCATGGCCACAGTCAAAGACAATGGACAGATCCTCTATAAATGAGATATAAGAAGCCTACAAACTGGAAAGGATTTAGTCAAGCAACATAAAAAACAAGACAAGGAGGTTGAAGAAAGTGATAAACATGAGGTTAACTGTGAGTTGAGGTTGCGTTTTTGCCTAACTACAGTTTACTGGCTGACTAATAAAAGGCTTGAACTTAAGACTGTTGAAATGGTAGACCAATATCTTAACTAGTTCATCAACACACACACACACTGTCACATGCAAACTATCAACACTTAGTCACAAATATTCACCATCATACCTCTTTCTTACACATTAAATTTTATTCCAACACATTTATAAATAGTTAAGTAGAAAGATGCTGATGTGGTCAATAATTTTAAACACTTCATTGTTAAATATGGAATCATAGATGAAATTCTGAGTGTTTTACTGAAATTATGGGGGAGGGGAGGGGGGCTTATAGAAGTACGTACTTTACACAGCTCTCTCTTTCTCTCTCTTCCACACATACATGCACACGCAGATGCATGTGTGTATCTGTATCATCATTGTTTTAACATCCACATTTCCATGCTTGCATGGGTCAGACAGAGTTTATGGAGGCAGATATTTTATGGCTAGATGTATAATTCTACGGCCTTCTTGTAAGCAACCCACACCTATTTCCTGGCAAGCTAATATTTCCCTGTGACCAGTAATATATTCTAAATATACTATATAATCCCCAATAGCTCTGTTCTTTAACTAGCTTCCATCATCAGACAACAGGGAAGGGGTAGATTGTTATATGAACATCCAATATGTTGGTCCTGTGTTTATTTCAATGTTCCACTCACATATAAATTACAAAGTCAATACCCATGTTAGTTCATCAGACCTAACGTACCTCTGGGTGTTTATGTTTCAAGGGACCAGTTCTCCCCCATGCTGATATAAAGACATACACACATCTGCGACATTGTAGAACTTCAGTCAATATTTGATGAAGAGGAATTTGTGTCCTTGTTTGGGATTTTGCGTCTCTTGTTTGTTTAACGCATGTTATCTGTGCTTAATAAAAACACACATATCAAATACACTCACCATTATATGGTCACACACACACCATACATATCACTTATACACAGATTACACACAATCACATACATGCAGACAATGCATTACACACACACCATTATATAGTCACACATACCATACATATCATTTACATACTATCAAATACAAACACAGGCACACACACACACACACACACTATTATATAGTCAGATACACCACACATATCGTATAGATGCAGACTCATACATCACACGCAATCACATCACGCACTCACATTACAAGCACAGCTCTGTGGTTAAGTCCTCCCACAACATAGCTCGGAGTTGACCCAATGCCTTGTCGCTTAATTTGGTAGGCGAAAATTGAATAAAAGCCCACTGTGTGTGTGTGTGTGTGTGTGTGTGTAGTATTCTTTCAGTGTACAATCACAAACTGAAAAGTAAATATTGACTCTGTTCAGTAACATCCAAGCAGATGTGTCAAATAGGTACCCATGCTTTCTTGTTTGTATGAGTTTGTTTTTTTTTGTTTTGTTTTTTTGGGGGAGGTATTCAAAATATTTTCAGATTCCTGTTTTTAACACTAGAGATTACGATTTTTTTTTTTTCAAAAATATAGATTTCCAAATTTTTAATCCCCCCCCCCCCTCTTCTCCCAAACACACACACATCCGTCTTTGTTTTTAACTTTTTAATGGGAATTTTTGTGGAGGATTTCCACTTTTGAAAATATGAAGATAGCATTTCTGTAAAAAAAAAAAATTTCGTTTCAAAGTATCAATGCTAATTGCTAACAATAATTATCCACTTACAG
>NC_142947.1:7893967-7913967 GCF_046866305.1 Octopus bimaculoides
CATGTGTATATAGATGCATATCAGGGTACAGGACGTTAGAACAATAAACTACAGACAACAGAACGAACACATAGGAAAACAGAAAGCCACTTGGAATATCCCTTCATCAGCTACGTCTAGATAGAATAGAGACAGCTGATGAAGGGATATTCCAAGTGGCTTTCCGTTTTCCTATGTGTTTGTTCCGTTGTCTGTAGTTTATTGTTCTAACGTCCTGTACCCTGATATGCATATATATACACATGTAGATGTATGTACATATATGTATATATATATATATATATATATATATATAAATGCTGTTAGATTTACAAAGTACTCCCATACATGCAAAGTTTAATCTTCTTTGTGCATATGTATGCATGTGTGTGTGTGTGTGTATACATACATACATACATATACACACACACACACAATAGGGTGAACCATTGTGTGACATTACATTAGATTAAAAACACTTTTGGTACGACTGAAACAATGCAAAGAGAAATACAAAGTGAACTGCATAAGGGAAAACAGAACAACAGTTCAGATTTTACCTTGTATTTCCATATTTCAGGGTTGTGACCCCTTCCTTGGGACACATGGAGAAAGGAGGGGCAGAATTCCTGTTTTCACTTCAGTAGTTAGTATTTTATTTCACATTGTTCCAAGCTTTATCAAAAAAAGTCTTTATCTTTCTTAGACACACACACAAAACTTATCACAAACTATGTTGCTACATGTAAACATAGACCAAATATCCTTAGGATGTGACAGCTATGGGCTGGTACCTTATAGTCTGTAGATTGCTCATCTACATAACAAAATAATGTCATAATATGTCTAAAGGTAACTAACCATTGTGGGGTGGGATGCTATGTGGTCTTATATAGCCATTAAATAGACAGGATGGTCACACAGCTGGAAAGTCTTTCACGATAGATCAGCTGGATTGAAACTGATCCGGAACTGTACACTATAGAAACACACAAGTATTGCTCACACAAACAAACATACACACACAAATAGATAAGCATACATAAACCATGAAGAAATAGGTGTGTGTGTTTGCATGAAAGAGACAGGACAGTCTCCCAGACCTCACCTGATTTCCACAAATGTGTCTTCTCTTCAGTAAACAAGGGGTAATGATCTTAGCTGTCCAGCTCTTAGTGACCATGGTCCATGGTGTTGTAGGAGATGAATAATCACAACTGTCATCATTGTAATAATCTATGATGTATCTTGGTTTAAGTAAATGTCTGAGAGCGTGTGTGTGTGTGTGTGTATGTATATATATATATATATATATATATATATATATATATATATATATATATATCATAAATATACAGGTTAAACCGTAATCCCTCTTGTATATTTTATATATATATATATATATATATACATACATTCACACACGCATATATATATATATATTCTGCTAACTGTGTGTTTGTGTATGTACAGAGAGAGCGAGATGCTCTGTTTGTTCAGTGCCAGCACTAAAGAAAGCTGTGTGGGTGTGTGAAGGTGTAACAGATGCCATAAAAAGAAGAATAAGAGTTACTTCACAAGAACACTGTCACCAATGTTTAAAGAGCCCTAAAATCTAGAATGGTGATGCTGCTGCCTCTGCTGCTGCTTATCAGGGGCAATTCCTAGCCAACATCAACAATTCCCCGCCAACATCAACAATGCCAAAACCAGTACTGCCAGACAGTCAGTCTAAAAGAAGAGGAGGAAGGTGAAAAATACTGATGGTGATACTTGAAAAAAACTGATGGTGATGCCCTCTCACCAGCAATTCTTCTACCGCCCTCCCTCCATGTGATTCTTGACCTGGTAGGATGTCATACCTATAACATACATACACACACTCAAACACACCAGATTAGAAGATTTTCTTGATGTGACACTAGTTATAAATAGTTTAAATTATTATCAATATTGTGTGTGTGTGTATTTATATATATATATATATATATATATATATATATATATATATATATATATATATATATATATATATAGAGGCACACACACATAAAGGAGAGAAAGACAGCAAGAGAGAGAGAGACAGACAGATAGATAGATAGATAGATAGATAGAGAGAAGGATAAAGATAGATAGATAGACAGAAGGACTGATAGATAGAGACAGACGGAGGGATAGATAGAGAGAGAGACAGATGGATAGATAGATAGAAAGTCAGATAGATAGATAGATAGATAGATAGATGGATGGATGGATGGATGGATAGACAGACAGAGAGAGAGAGAGAGAGAGAGAGAGAGAGAGAGAGAAAGACAGACAGACAGACAGACAGACAGACACAAAAAATTCTTTTCTTTCTTTCTGAGAAGAAAGATGAGCAGTACACCTGATCCTTGCAGAGACCCGCAAAACTAGTGAAACTAAAGGAGGGAGTTATTGTCAAACTAGAAATCTGGCCTGAATACAGAGCAGACTCTACTAAGAACACTCAGGGGCTAGAGGGTGGTGTTAAACTAGGGTACAGAATAAGTCTACCTAATAAATAGGCCATAGTGGGATTTGAACACAGAATGCAAACAGCCAAAACAAACATCACATGATATTCTACCCTACCTGTCCACCCCACCACCCTACACTATCTACACCCCTTCTATACACTACACACAGATTTCTAGTGGACTAGCATTTGTATAAATAGCACATATGTCATACATTGTAATTACACTTGCATGTATAGACTACACACACACACAAACACATATACATACACAAACAGATTAAAATGGATTAAAAAGGTTTATACTTTTTTTTACTGAAGTTATTGTGTAATATGACCTGTTTGAAAGGTGTGGCTGACAGCGGTAGGTGTAGTAAACAGACACACAAAATAATACCAAACATTAGCTTCTGGGGTTAGTTTTAATACTAATTACTTCAAAGATAGCCACACCCTATTTAGCACTAATTGCATTATAACTAGAAAACTAGCCTTTAATTAAGCAAGCTAAGGTACTGTAACATAATAATATCTATATCTATCTAAATAGATGTGTGGTAACTGTCACTTCTTTACAGAAGAAACGTATCTCTTAACTCTTTAGCATTCGGGTTATTTTGTCAAATGTAATGCTTCTTTATTCACATTGTTTTGAATTAATCTTTGCATCATCTTGTAATTTCAAGATTTCAATGATGCGATTGTATATTTTTTGAATGACATTGTGTGGGGGGGGGGGGGGGGAATCAGAGGTGAGATCTGGCCAGTTTGGACATAAAACAAGTAGAATCCAGCCATGTCTGGTCCAAATATGCTACCTGTTTCATGCTCTAAAAACAGTCAGATCCATCCTATCACACCTACCCTTCAATGCCATTATAAAATATACAATCATGTCATCATAATTTTGAAGCTACGAAAATAACACATGATTAATTAAAAACAATTTGAATGGAAAAGTATTACATTTGACAGAGTAATCTGAATGCTAAAGGGTTAAATTAGCAAATGCCGTTGTGAGATCTCGTATGACAGGAAAGTCCAACTTTGGACAAACTGACCTTACTGCAGATGTTACAAACATATTCAAAGGTGTCTGAAATTGAAGTCAAGACCTGTTTACAAAGTGTATGTTTCAAGATGGAGCATTCGATTTTCTATGTTTCAAATGCTTTATAACCAATGTAGATCACTTCTTTCCAAACTGATCAATTTTCTGTCATCTGCATCCAGTCTTCACCATCCACAGTAAAAGCCTTAACCCTTTATCATTTAAACTGGCTCTATCCAGCCCAAATATTCTACCTGCTTTATGTTCAAACTGGCCAGATTTGGCCTCCAACACCTACCTACCCTACAATCTCATTCTAAAAATAAACAATCACATCAGCAAAATCTGAAACCTATGAGATAATGTGTGATTAATTCAAAATTATGTGAATCAGCAAGCATTATATTTGTCAGAGAAATCTGAATGGTAAAGGACTAAGAGTGTTTCTGACAATGTCCTTAAAATATTAAATAAACGGGTGCAAGCATAGCTGTGTGGTAAGAAGTTTGTTTCCCACTCACATGGTTCTACAGGGTGATTCAAAAGTCTCCATACACAGGAAAAATTTCTTTTTTTATAAGAAACAGTTTATAAGATCCCCTAGATTCCCTGATCTGACCCCGCTTGATTTCTATCTTTGGGGGCATTTGAAAGGCATGGTGTATCATGGAAAGATAGAAGACATAAATCATTTGAAGGAATGCATCACCAACTCAATTTGCACACATATCACCAGATGTGCTATTACGAGATCACAATGAATGGGGTAAACATATTGCAATGTGTATTCAAAACAATGGTAACCATACAGAGCCTGTTCTTATAAACTGTTTCTTATAAAAAGATAAATTGTTCTTATGATGGCGACTTTTGAATCACCTGGTAGATTCAGTCTCATTGCATGACACCTTGGGCAAGTGTCTTCTACTATAGCCTTGGGCTGACCAAAGCCTTATGAGTGGATTTGATAGACAGAAACTAAAAGAAGCCCATCATGTATGTGTATATGTGTGTGTGTCTTTGTCCCCCGACCACCACTTGAGAACTGGTGTTGGTGTGTTTATATCCCCTTAACTTAGCAGTTCAGCAAGAGGCATAGAATAAGTACCAGGCTTTTTTTTTAAAAAAAGTACTAGGGTTGATTCATTTGACTAAAAATTCTTCAAGGCAGTGCCCCTGCCTGGCCACAGCCTAATGACTGAAACAAGATAAAGAAAGGTGTGTGTGTGTGTGTGTGTGTGTGTGTGTGTGGACACACACATACACTCTTGCAATACTACATGTACCTCAGTCGCCTATATCTCTCTTAACTATCATATGTAGGAACCAATTGTGACTACATACCACCGTCACCCTCAACACATCATGACTACACATCACCACATCACATTATCATGACTCCACATTACAGTCAACCTGAGTGAGTGAGTGAGTGTGTGGTTATGTATTTCCCATCCACGTCTGAAGACACTACCCGGCCGTCACCCCACCCCACACACTGATCTAACATTCTACTAATTACAGAAGGCAATTGAATGTTGGTGTTAAGTTGTCTGTGCGTCTCCCAGCAAGAGAGGACACTCACAAATGGCTCCAGCATTACAAGTGTCAACACTTTACCACTTCACTGCATCTAATCAAGACACTTAACTAAGATTCTAGTGGTCAACATTCAGCCACAGACAACACACTATTGTAAGCTGAACCAACACAATATAAACCAGTCCTCACTGACTCATATTTCAGAACATATTGTGACAGATTTACTAACATCACACCAATGGTGTTTGAAGAGCCATAGGTCAGCTGTGATCCAGCAGATATGTTGTCAAAGACATTTCAGCTTTGACCATCACATCTATAATTCAAATCTAGTGTATCTAGAATGACATTATCATGTTCTCTGTTAAACTAATGAGTGCATAATTAGATTTCATTGTCATTCCCGTAACAATGTTAATTATCTACCAAAAAATAGAACTGATATTTTTTCTGCCTCTGCAATACATTTTTCAGTATCTCCTGTAGATATGGTTTTCATATCCTCCACTTTTTACAACTGACAATTTTTCAGATTTTCTTGATTTTCTTTTTTTTCTTCTTTTTTTTTCTTTTTTTTCCCCACATATTTCATTAAATATCCCTTTACAGAGCAAGAATCAAATATTTTGAATGGTGGACATGAAAACCATACTGTCAGGAGATACTGAAAAAAGTATTGCAGAAGTAGAAAATACGAATTCTATTTTTGGGTGAATAACTAATACCATTACAAGAATAACCATGAAATTTAATTACACACTCAAAGGGCAAAAGACCAATGGAATAAAGCAAGATTGAACTCACATTGACATCACAGCAAAAAAAAACATACCTGGTTTTACTGACCAAACCTGTCAATCCTCTTCCGTGCCACCTCATCTGAAATGTGGTGTGGGAGGGAATGGAACTGAAGAATAAAGGATGGGGAGGTAATGGTAGTAAGGGGGAAATGATATTGATTGTGAACCAATCAAGTTCCACACAAAAAGATCAACAAAAGTCTGAATCATGAACCTGGGAGAAGGGAGAGTCCTTTCCAACCATTGCCACTATCACAACCATCAGAATCACCATCATCATCATCATCATCAATTACAACCAACATCAACAGTACCACCCCACCCTATTATGGTGGGTTTAGTTACATTGTGTTCATTTAATGTGCTGGTGTGTCAGTATGTCTGTGTGGATATGTCAATCAGAGAGTATGTGTGTGTATATGTATATTGGTGTGTGTGCACATGCGTATGTATATCAGTACATGTGTGCATATGTATTTTGATGCGTGTGTGTGTATGTGTTTATATCAGTGTGTGTGTATGTATGTATATATGTATGTGTGTGTGTGCGTATGTGTGTATGTGTGCGTATGTATATATATATATATATGTGTTTATATCAGTGTGTGTGTATATATCAGAGTGTGTGTATGTGTATGCATGTGTGTGTGTGTGCGTATGTATATATTGGTGTGTATATCAGTATGTTTGTATGGTGTAGCGTATGTGTGTGTGCATGGAGATGTAAGTGTGTATATTGGTGTGTGTGTGTATTGGGGGGGTATATATATGTGTGTTGATGTTTGTATGTGTGTTTGTAAGGTGTGGTGTATGCATGTGCATGCAGATGTGTGTGTGTGTGTGTGTGTGTGTACATGTATACCTGTGTGAAGTTACTAATGTTGCATGTAAAGGTGATGCACTGTCTGCACTGGTAACCATGGTTACACACACATCTGCTGCAGAGAGGAGATGAGTCAGTGGATAGCAACATGGAGGGAGTGGGGGCGGGGTGCCTTAGGTCACTCAATGATGGAGCGGGGTACCTAGACAGCATGGCTGCTTATGGTGGAGATCGCTTCTGATTAACAACTTTGATTGTTGTGTCTATGTGTGTATGTATACATGTTTCATGTGTGTGTGTGTGTGTGTGTGCGTGCGCGTGTCTGTGTACACATGTATGTGTGTTCATGTATATATGCATGTGTACATGTCTATACATGTCTATGTATGTATATACATATGTGTGCATGTGTACATGTTGGTTTATATGCGTGTATATGTGTACATGCGGTGTATGTACAATGTGTGCACATGCACGCACACGCACAACATGGAAATCAGAACTGCAAGTCTGTCCAAAGTAATACTACATGTAGATTGTAAATTAGGGTTGATAAAACGGAATCCCAGTAATACTATGGGGGATCTTCTGCTGTTTGGTAAGAAAGGATGAGATTCCATTTTCTTGCTGGAACTATTTCATATCATTTAGTATCCCTAATAGCAGCAAGAAGGGCATGAATATCACAATGTAACACACTATTGTCAGGGAAAAGAGAAAGAGAGGAAAGTCTGAAGTATTAGAGTACCCAATCCAGTAGGTAGCAAGTCAAGGTTCAAATCCAATAGTAGGCTATAAAATACCAACCAGTGATTAACTGGGGCTTGAATCAATAGACAGTGGCACACACAGCAGAGACAATGATGATGATGGTGATAAGATTGGGGATGATAATAATGATGATGACAGTGATGACGATGATGGTGGTGATGATGACGGTGAAGACAGTGATGACGACGATGATGGTGATGATTATCATCGTCATCATCGTTTTAGTTCTTTTGTCTTAGAGAAACATACTGCAGTCGAATCAAAACATCAAAGAGACAAACCCTTGTCAATACCACCACCACCACTACAATTATTGCTAGGTTTATATGGGCATCAAACACAAACATTGTGGCAGAAATGTTCATTCTGCTGTTGTTGCAGAAAGTTTCCATAGAAACCGGCAAATGAGAAATAAAGAAAGAAAGGAGTAGCTCTCCCTTTTTTTCTCTCTCTCTCTCTCTCTCTCACACACACACACACATCCCTATCACACACACATTAACACACCTTTAAACACGCACCACCACCACACAAAGCCATAAACACATCACCACCACTACTACTACTACTACTCACAATTACACATACATCAACACTACCACAGACTATCACACATCCACCAACAGATCATACACATCCAATAGAGAGTTGATTAAATGTTAAGTTTTGTACCCCATAGCTCAGTGTTCAAACCCCCACCTAAACCAAGTTGTTCTTCTTGTGCAGCTTCAATGAAATATGTACCAGTAATACAATGAGCTGCAATTAACTACTTGCTCTCTCAAAACTGTCATGCATCATCGGCACATTATCATCAATACGTTATCATCATTATTATTCATGCCAGGTACAAATGCTGAATGGTATTTCCTTCAGCTTTATGTTCCAAGTTCAAATACTGCTGAGGTTGGAGGTTGATTAACATGCTATAATTAATGCGATCAATTCCTTTACTAAATACAAACTTAATTGAAGAAATTATCATTATTAATTATAAGAAATACATACATCAGTGTTTAACATCCACTTTTCCATGCTTGTAACAGTCAGACAGATTTTCTACAGCCAGATGTTGCCTTTCCTGCTTGCCCACCCTACCTGTTTCCAAGCAAAGTAATATTCCCCCATGACCAGATATGTTGAGAACCATTGCCATAGACCCCAAAACTTGACTGCAACTTTATCAACCCCAAAAAGACAGTGAAAGGCAAAGATAACTTTGGTAGGGCTTGAACTCAGAACAAATACCACAAAGCATTCTATTTTTCAATACTCTAATGTTTCTGCCAATTCACCATCCTGATATACCAATTTAATTAATGATGACTTAATTATTGCTGGTTTACATCATTAGTGAAGCTCAAATAGGTATAAATCAGCTGCTTAGTTTAACATCAATCATTACTCCCCAATGGGCTCTATTAATGAAACCAAGATAGATGTAGCCTGTTGCTCAGTTTAGTACCACTACCTCCCTATGGCCCCTATTAGTAGAGCTTAGATAGACATAGCCAGTTACTGTTTAACAACACTACCCCTCATGGCCCCTTTTAATGGAACCCAGACAGACATAGCCTGTTACTCCATTTAACACCACTACCCTTCACAGTTCCCTAGCCTGCTGCTCAGTTTAACACACTACTCTGCTCCCATCCATGGTCCCTACTAGTAAAGCCCTCCCTGACAACCATTCAGAGGTGACCTCCAGCTCTTCACCTCCCATTAACCCATACCCTTCAATGTGGTGGTCAGGTCTTAATTTATAAATCATTATAAAAAGCAATCATCTCTGCTTACCGAGAAAGGAATAAATGCCACAGCACCATTAACTCTAAAAGCCTTTCATATCTATACTATAACATTATTATTATTGTTCATTAGTTTTATTTTTATAACGTGCTTTCACTCCACTACCGAGCGCAGCTCTGTGCGCCTTGGGTATGTGCTGTGGTTTGCTGTGGTGCTCTTATGGTTACTGTATTGAAAGTGTTTTGCATAGGATGTGTGCAGTACCCAGTAGTGCAATTTTCTGTATGTTATATATATTTGTAAGTCCTGGTATTTTTGTTATGTATTTGTCTGAATATTTCTGTTTTTATTATTATTATTATTCGGGAGATAATCAAGCTATCGTTTTTTGAAATATAACGTGTCTTGAATGGCACAGCAATTCAGAGTGGATTATAATAACTGTCATAATTTAATTATTCATAGCCTGATATATTTCAGAATATAGAAATTCCATCTTCGGATATGGCTAGGAATTGATCGAGTTATTGTTGTCATCAAGGTGGTGAGTTGGCAGAATTGTTAGTATGCCAGACGAAATGCTTAGCGGTATTTCATCCATCTTTGCATTCTGAGGACAAATTCTGCCGAGGTCAACTTTGCCTTTCATCCTGTCGGGGGTCAATGGAATAAATACCAGTTGAGTACTGGAGTTGATGTAATCGACTAGACCCCCCCTCCCACAAAATTTCAGGCATTGTGCTTTTAGTAGAAAGAACTATTGTTGTTGTTGTTGTTGCTGTTATGAAGCAAGAATCCATAAAAAAATAATAATCTGAGTCATGTTGTTACAGTAGAAAGATGTGGTAGTGGTGGCGGTGGGTTATTGTGGTAGTGGTGGCGGTGGGTTATTGTAATAGTGGTGGTGGTGGTGGTGATGGTGTAGTATAAGCGGGGGATGGGGGGTGGGGTGGAAGTGGAATGTTATTAGTGAGGTGGTGTAGTAATGGTAGTGTTGTTTTTCGTGGTGGTGAGGTGTTGTGGTGATGGTGTAATAATAATGTTGATGTGTGAGGTGGTGAGGTATACATACATACATATATATACCAGCATGAGTTGGCTGGAATTCACCCTCTTTGTTTTCATTATGTATCAGTGACAATACACACAAACATAGCTTGATACATTTGTATGTTTCAGATATAGTGATGAGAACCAGTCAAAAGTTCAGGTCCAGTAAGACTAGCTGCTAATAGATACCACTTAGAGAGAGATACAGACCATCTAGCTGTCAATAGGTACCATGCAGAGAGAGAGAGAGAGAGAGAGAGAGAGAGAGGGGCACAGATCACCTGGTTGCCAACAGATACCATGTTAAGACAGGTCAATAGGTTAGATATGGAGGTACATCACATAAATACCTACCAGAATTTGTGAAATATACACTCTGGGTAGGTACACTACATCCAGCCGTAAATATATGCCACTGGGATAATCATAGTGTGGCTGGGTTCTAATATTGCTACCTGTAGTTGTTGATGGGTCCCTAAACAGGGTCAGTATACCATGATACATGGAGACAGGATGACAGAGATGAGTGACACTACCACATCAGTCAACATTAATCAGGAAGCATCAGTCAACATATTAACCAGGAAGCATCACTCAAGAAGTCATCATACCTCAGCTACTTAGACACAACTGTGAGCCAATAAAACAACTAAGCCAACAAGGGAGCCTCTACATGATCAGTCAAATTGTCAGAAACAACAACCAAATTTCCTCAAACCATATACTACCCCCTAGGAAAATAGAAGACATGTATTATGTAGTCCTAAATATACAACAGATGGGGGATGGTTATGGTTAGAATGCATTTAGTTATAAAGCTGAACAACCAGAGCTAACCGGCGGCGGTGGTGGTATGGTAGTGGGGAGGTATATAAGCCAGAATGAGTTAGCTGGAATTCACCCTTTGTTTTCATTGTGTTTCAGTGACAAATATATCTTGTGATATTTTACTGACACTGAGAAACAGCTAAAAGTTTGAGTCCCGGGTAAAGCTAGCTGTCAATAAGTACCATGTAGAGAGAGGTACAGTCCTTTTAGCTGTCAATAGCTACCACATAAAGAGAGGTACAGATCACCTTGCCATCGATAGGCACTATGTAAAGAGAGGTACACACCACCTGGCTGTCAACAGGTAACATGTAGACAGATCCCTAGCTGTTAATAGGTTAGATATGGGAGAACAGCTGGACTAAAAACTGACCAAATAAATATTTCTATCTTCACAACTGAGTTATGAAGATAGAAAATGACTTTCAGTCCCCTAACAAAACAATATCTAGCCCCAGATGTAAGGAGGTCAACCTCAAGGAGGTCAACCTCAAGGAGGTTCCCTGACATTCACCATGGAGCGTAGGGGTCACTCATACTCAAAGGAGTTACACTTGGAGTCAATCTGCAACACCCAGTTTTCAATGTTAGCAGTGATAAATCATTAGTGACATCTCTAATTACAGTTGGTAATTAGTGAATGCAAGTTAAATTGTTATCATGGCAACAAAAATCATTAAACCATTCACTTCAAAGGCACAAGCACCACAACTTTTCTGTTTACAATAATATCAAGAAATAAAATGATGTGCTATGTTTTTGATGAATTTTTTTTGTTTGTGTGTTTTTGATGAAATTTTTTTGTATATGTGCTTGCTAACAAATCTAACAGCTCACCACAGGGCTGGATTAAGACCCATTGAGGCCTTAAGCACTTAAATGATTTTGGTGCCACCATATATATGTAATTCAAAATTTAAACAATAATAAGCCATAAAATGATTTTTTTTTTGTTTCTCAAAATGAAACAAAACAGAGTAAGGATGGGAGAAAATGTTTATTTTAGCTTTTTATGCTTCCACTTTATATTTGAAAAGTTTTCTCCTACTTTTTTCTAATTGTAAAGTCTTCAATCAAATCCTCACTACGACACCATGAACACTTTGAAATTATATTTCCGATCATATACACTACCTCGAATATTATTTTAGCAAGTTTAAAGTGATTTCTATTGTGCCGTAAACAATTTATCATTTCTGTGGTGCCCTCACTCCCTTTGACCCCCCTAAGCATGTGCTTATTTTGATTAATGGTTAATCCAGTGCTGGCTCGCCACCTTAATAATGATAATAATGGTTTTAAATTTTGGCTCAAGGCTAGCAATTTCAAGGGAGAGGGTAAATCAATTACATCAAACCCAGTTCTCAACTGGTACTTATTTTATTGACCCCAAAAGGATGAAAGGCAAAGTTGACTTCAGCGGAATTTGAACTCAGAACAGGCGAAACACTGCTAAGCATTTCGTCCAGCGTGCTAATGATTCTGCCAACTCGCCACCTTATTTTTTTCATCTAATAATGATAATTGTTGTTTCTGATTTAGGTACAAGTCCAGTAATTTTAGGGGAGGCAGGGTTTAGTCAAGCACTCCAGCTCTCAGTACTTTAGTGGGACTTTATTTTATTGATCCTGAAGGATAAAAGTCAAAGTTAGCTTAGGCAGGATTTGAACTCAGAATATAAGTAACTGGAAGAAATACCACAAGGCACTCTTTTCGAAGCACTAACAATTCTGCAAACTACAACCCTTCTAATAATAATAATAATAATTTATACATATATTTACATAATGTATATTATATAAACATAAACATCACACCCACTCTCTTTAGTCACTGAGCTTAGTCATGCTCAGTGTGTTTTTATTGTGGTTTGCAGAAAACAAGTGTGAGAAAGAGATGTTCATCTGTGCAAAGGTAATAAAGACTATGTAGTGTGTATCATGATGTATGGTAAAGAATGTGTAAAGAATGCATATATATATATATATATATATATATATGTTTGTCTATGTGTGTGTGTGTATATATGCATGTGTGTATATATATATCATCATCATCATCATCGTTTAACGTCCGCTTTCCATGCTAGCATGGGTTCGACGATTTGACTGAGGACTGGTGAAACCGAATGGCAACACCAGGCTCCAATCTAAATTTGGCAGAGTTTCTACAGCTGGATGCCCTTCCTAACGCCAACCACATATATATATAGATATAGATAGATATATGTGGCAAATGAGAAGTTACACTGTGGAGCTGTTATTTTAACAAGTTGTGTTTATTTATCACCTGATGAGATACATCTGCCCCGCCGGATGCTCCTGAACCAGTTGTTGAGTGTCCCACCCGTGAGGGATCAATGATAGATGTGTCGAAACAATTGTCATGATTAACAATAAATTCTTGTATATTCCATCTCTCGTTTGCCATATACATAACGATCACTGTGAAAGTGACCGTGCTTTACCAGTAAGCTACTAGGTGTAAACCATTTGTTTTATTATAGATATATATTAGAGAGAGAGAGAGAGATGTGTATAGTGATGTGTCTACAGAGAACAATTAATAAGTGGTATTATGTGAGGTGATGAAAATACTGTTGTAGGCCAATGGGAAAAGTAAAAGTTTGGTTAGAATTAAGAAAGTTGGATCCCATAGAAGTATTGTATATACCCAGCCGTGTCCCCTAGCTCCACCTACCTCTGGTTGTAGCCACCTCACTCCATCTCTGGTTGCTGCCCTTCACTCCACTTTTGGCTTCTATCCTTGTGATTGTGGGGCTCCTCACCCCACCTCTGGTTGTGAGTCCCTCACCCCACCTCCAGTTGCAAGCCCCTCACTCCAGCTATCCAGCTACAGCTCCTGTTGTAGCCCCCTTGCCCCACCTCCAGTTGCAGCCCCTCACCTCACCTCTGGTCACGACCCTTCACACCACCTCCGGTTGCAACCCCTCATTCCATCTGCATCTAGGGGTCACACTACTACTACTACTACTACAACAAGCCTCCAGTTCACTTCCCTGACACCACAACCCTACATCCCCATTATAGTTGTGGGGACAGAGTAAATGATCTGAAGAAGACCCCATTCCTATCAGTAAAACGGGGTAGCATAGATTTCGAAAAAAACTATCAGATACCTAAATCAATTTAGACATCCAAAAAGAGAGAGGGAGGGAGATAGACTGAGAAGGAACATATCAGTTAGGGACCCCAACAATTCTGGTCTAACTAATCCCTTACAAGTCTTCCCCCTCACCTTGTTCATAGTCTATGTTTTTTATTACACCCCCCTCCTCTTGTCTACAAAGAATTAACTTGACACCCACACACAGATGTATGTAGTTACATTATAATATATACGTACATACATACACACATTTGTCCCAGAAATGTATAAGTTTTTCCCAAATGAAACTGACTTAAATGAGGTTTTACTTACGGGACACACAACATACATATACGCGTGTGTGTGTGTGTGTGTGTGTGTGTGTGTAATGTTCAGTAAGGCAGGGGCTAGGAGAAAAGATTGGGGTTTATTTTACTGTTATCTTAGAGATAGTAGGGAGCTGATAAAGCTCCTTTAGAAACTTGGGACCATAATTGAAATGATGTGTGTGTGTGTAAGAGAGAGAGAGAGAGAGAGAGAGAGAGAGAGAGAGAGAGAGAGAGAGAGAGAGAGAGAGAGAGAGTACACCCACACACACCCACAGTTTGGTAACTAGAGCAACAGACCTGCACACACACATACACAGAGACAGACAGTAGTCTTAATATCTAGATCATATCTTTTGCTCTTTAGAGTTGAAATCCTGCTAAACACAGCTTTCCGTGCAATCCTTTGTGGGATTGGCAGAGTAGCTGGAAACAATCTGGATAAATGATTTTATATATGACCTTATACATCTGTATACATATATACATACCTACAAGTGTGTATAGGCATATGTACATTATATACATATATATTTGTAAGGACATACATTTATATATATATATATACACATACATACATATATATACATACAAAGATGAACATGAACATTCTTACATATACACATGTATGCATACATATATACAAGTATACACAGGTTCCATCACCTTTCAACACCCTATACTCCTTTGTACAGTTGTCAACCTCCATATTTATCAAACCTCTACCAATGCAATATTTTCCCTTTTACACACAACATTTGATTCCTCATATCTTGTTTTTTACTCTGTTGTTCATGCACATGGATGTTGCACATGCAATGGTGCATACAAGCTTCATTCCTCTCTAATCTTTGCAACTCCTCTGCATTCAGGGTCCACGTTTCAATTATCATGCAACATTACAGATCATACGCAAGCATCATAAAATCTGCTTTTCACTCCAATAAAGAAATCCTTTGTAACCAACAGAGGTAATAATTCCTGAACATTCACCACCTTATTCTTATTTGCAATGCTACACTTTCAGAACACTGCCATCCCCATTGATAGTTAGGTCTCCCAGATAACAGAAGCTATCAACTACTTCTAGAGAGCCATCTAGACATTTGGGAAAATCTATTTCCCATGCACTCAATGTTTGTTCCTGTGCACCTGCAACATACAGCATTCCTTCTTTAATGACTGGCCTGTGATTCCATCAGACCTTGTAGATACACAGCATGGAATTCCTACCTACTTTTTTAAGTAAACATAGCCATTTCCCTGATGGATGTAGGATCCTGTCTACTTTTCTACTGATATCTAAGTCTCTACTAAGTTAACTTTAGGGTTTCTAGATTCAAGGTTTTGATTCCTCATCTGGAATTTCTTCTCTAATTCTACTAAAGCTCCTTAAGACAGCTGATCTTAAACACCTGTGTTATGGCTTGGAAGACTATATTAAATAGAAAAGGGCTGAGAATTGCATTCTTCTGAGCCCCTACCTGCACGCTACATTTTGTTCTATTTTTACTGTGATAGCAAAGTATTGCTCTCACCTTGCTATTAGCATTTCTGTACATGGTTGTGCTGTCTTCATAAACCTTCTAACATCCTTGGTGAACACAAAATTATAGAGAGTAGAACCCTGTCAAAGGCTTTCTCCAAGTTAATGAATGCTAGGCACAGTGGCTTACTGCCAGCTAAGTACTCAGTTATCTCACTAGAAAGAAGGCATCTGAATACAAAACAAAACAATACTTCTGAATACAAAACAAACTGCATTTCATCTTGGCTAATTCTCTTCTCATCAATTGAGCTAATAACTCTTTCTATAACTTAAGTCCAATAATTTGCTACCTCTATAGTTTCCTCTCTCAATTTCTAAAGAAGACAGAGATCTACTGCCATCTAGGAAGTGGCTATACTTGATAAGGAGTAGGAAGGAATTCAATACGGTGTACCTAATGTAAAACATGAATGAGTACACAAGAGATGCAGTGTTATCACAGGCAGGTTGACCAGAGAAGGACTTTGTATATGGGAGCAGATGCAGTGGAGTAGTTTAGCAGTTAGAGCACTCATGAAAGAAATTCTTTCAAATGCCTGGAAAACTCCTGAGAAATAGTTAACAACACTGTTAACTAGATGACAATTAGTAGTGGCAGAGGATGCTCCCTAAACTTAGTAGCTAGAATATGAATGGACAAGTTGGAGAACATTCTGGGAGCTTTTACCTTTATTGTAAACAAGGAATTTCTCTTTCAGAGTAAAGAACAGATTTATAATATGCTCATTTACTTACTAAGTATGATGTTACATGATAGTAAAACATAGGCATTGAATGCAAAGGCTGTGTGAAGGCTGAAATAAAATGAGTCAAGTATGCTTCGCTGGATATGTTAAGTTAATGTTCATGAACAACAGAGCACAAATGAGTTGAAAAAAAAACTGGGCTTAGGAAGAAACAAGTGTAGTGTGCAAGAGAGGAGACTTCATGGTAAGGTGAAATGATGTTTATAGAAGATGACAGTTGAGTTAAGAAATGCCTGGAGGTCCAAGTGGAGGAACTCATGGAAGAAGGAAATATGAGATAGAGGAAAACTGCACGAATAATGAACTGCTCTACCACTGAAACATTGAAGAAATCATTTAAGTAGTTTTCTGGCAGAGCAATATGATGCAGATGATGGTATCACCTGCAGTTAGTGGGAGCATCCTGATTGCATTAATCTTGCAGTGTGTGAGGTCACATTTCAGGATTTTCTAAATGAATTGGTCTCTTTCATTGCAAGAAGACTACTTAAATGATTTCCCAAAACTTAAGTGGTAGGATCATTAATACAGTGCTTCAACACAAACCCATTGTTTGATAGATCACAAGGTATCATTGACATCAGTTCTTTGTAAAGTACCTCATCACTGACAGCCACAACCACGAGTTTGACATTTTGATGAGGTTATAACTAACTTCATTTTATCTCAAACAGATACACTGCATTGCAACAAACCGGAGACTTTGGAGATTTCCTCCATTCAATATTTCTATAAGTCTATACAGTATGACATCCCCTTGAATTGTAGAATTCCTGGCATTTACCATCTTAAAATCTACTCACTTCCAGAAAACCATTTGCAACCTTTTTTTTATTGCTTTCAAAACAAACAAAAAAAAGATAGAGAAAAAAAAAAAAAACTATTTCCAAAGGATCCAACATAGGATTTTCACTCATTTATGCATAAAGCCTTCCTGTATTGGGTTTTACCATGTAATTTTACCATCCGCACACCCCTCAAATTTTAAGGTTAGTTATTTCAGAGGCAAAAGCTATGTTAAGAGTCAAAACTATTTTTATCTGAAAATCCAGGTTCTATTAATATTATTTTGAAAAAATGTTTTTGAAAAAGTATTATTCCACATTGATAGATATAAATATAGACAGGAAGTAGCACTAATCACAGCAATCTGTAGAAATTGGGATCTTTATATCAGGCAATAATTGAAAACATATTCCTCTAATTAAGACAACAGAACCCTCTAGAACATCCCATTACAATCTACGCCATTTAACATCCCCATCAACACCAACAACAACACTTAAGATTGCATCAACATTACTAACACCACCACCACCACCATCAACATTAACACTACATCAACATCACCTCTACCACTTTAACACCATTACTACTAGCATCAACACCTTCAATAGTAACACAAGTGTCCACCCTAAACAAATCAACAGAAAGAATCAGTGAGGTTTGGATCTAAGTCAACAAAGACAATTTACTAAAAAATAGTAGTCAAATCCCTCTCTAACAGATAGGATGGTCATAGCTGGAACGTCTCTGATCATAGCTCTACTGCAGTGTTTCTCAAACAAGAACCATATGACCTTTAGGGGTCCATATAAGATTTTGTCAAAATTTATGTGCAATAAATTGGTTATACTTCTACAACAGACAAAATATTTTAATTTTTTAAAAACAATTCTTAATAATATTTTAATTCTGAAAATAGGGGATTTTTTTTAAACACCGAATGGCTATGAGGGTCCACCTGAGTAAAAGTAGAATCAAAGGGGTCCATAGGTAAAAAAAAATGGTTGAGAAACATTGGGTAAGTGCTACTCTGGAAAAATGGTTTAACTACTGGGACAACATGCAACTGAATGCACATTATTGCACAACCAAATGTAGCTGTGTGCACTTTCAATGCACAAACAACTGCAGGTGTAAGTACATTCATTGCACATACAAATACACCTGTGTGCATTCACTGCACCTATGTGCACATTCGCTACACAATCAAATGCAGCAGTGTGCACATTCACTGCACAACCAAATGCAGTTGTGTGCTCGTTCACTGCACAACCAAATGCAGCTGTGTGTACCTTTGCTGCACAACCATATGTGACTGTGTGTGCATTCACTGCACAACAGTGCAATTGTATGCATCTGTTGCATAACCAAATACAGTTGTGTGTTCATTCACTGCACAACCAAATACAGTTGTGTACCTTTGCTGCACAACCAAGTGCAGCTGTGTATGCATTTACTGCACAACAGTGAAATTGTGTGCATTCATTGCATGACCAAATGCAGCTATGTGTGTGTTCACTGCACAACCAAATGCAGCTATGTGTGCTTTTGATGCACAACTAAGTGCAACTGTGTATGCATTCACTGCATAACAGGTGCATGTTTTCACTGAACAACCAAGTGCAGCTATGTTGGTTTCGTTATACCACTGAACTTACTCTATGTATTTAGAAGTATGCTGATTGTTGTTATTATTAAAGTGGCGAGTTGGCAGAATCGTTCTGAGTTCAAATTCCGCTGAGGTCGACTTTGCCTTTGATCCTTTTGGGAGTCCATAAAATAAATACCAGTTGAACACTGGGGGTCGATGTAATTGGCTCATCCCCTCCCTTAAAATTGCTGCCCTTGTAACAAAATTTGAAACCATTATTATTATTTTCATTAGATTATTGGATTGGTAGAATCATTAGAATATAAACAAAATACCTTGTGGTATTTAGTTACATCCCTTTATGTTCTGAGTTCAAGTCCTGTGGAAGCCAGCTTTGTCATTGATTAACCGAGGTTGATCAAAGAAAGAACCAATTAAGTATTGGTCTGAAATCCCTCCCACAAATGTGCAGCTTCTTTCATTATTTTCATCATCCTGTTGTTTTACTGACTGTGGTCATGCTGGGGCACCACCTTTCAAGTAGGCTTTGCCTTTCAACCCTCTGGAATTAAAAATTAAGTACCAGTTATTGGACAATTCAGTTGATCTCACTTCTCCCTATTAAATTGCACATAATATTTTCTACTACAGGCCCAAAGCCAGCAATTTTAGAGGGAGGATTAAGTTGATTACATCGACCCCAGTGTTCAAAAGATACTTATTTGATCAACCCTCTCCTCCCCCAACAAAAAAATAAGGGGATGAAAGGCAAAGTCAACCATAGTAATATCTGAACCCAGAAGA